>NC_053447.1:72391658-72678725 GCF_007990345.1 Gossypium hirsutum | reverse complement strand
ACCCATCCAGCACGCCTATCTACATTGTTGCAGGTGATATTTACGGCCACGATAGCATGGCAGCTTTCCGATCAGAGTATCCAAATGTCTTGTCTCATTCTACTTTGGCTACTCAACAAGAACTGAAACTGTTAGAGCCATATCAGAATCGCCTAGCTGCCTTGGATTACATTGTGGCACTTGAAAGTGATGTCTTTGTTTATACCTATGATGGGAATATGGGAAAATCAGTACAAGGTCATCGACGGTTTGAAGGGTTCCGAAAGACCATCAAGCCTGATAGGTATGGAGAATGTAACTATTTATTGAAAGCAGTGACATTAAGACAAGTGTTCTAAGTTCTAACATTGTTGTTTTATTTCAGACAAAATGTTGTCAAACTCATTGATCAGCTGGACGAAGGTGTAATATCTTGGGAACAGTTCTCTATGGAAGTTAAGCATTTACACTTGGACAGGCTCGGAGCACCGTACCTAAGGCAGCCGGGAGAGTCACCACGACTAGAGGAGAATTTTTATGCAAATCCCCTTCCTGGTTGCATATGTAGCAGATCTTTGGAGCTTGAGCAGAATTTGAGTTCAGTTCAAAGATAATAGTACCAGTTTGTGTGCTGTTAGAGGACCAAACAAGCAACTTAGTTAAGTAGAGCAGGTGATGTAGAATTCTGAGGCAAATCAGGTTAGTTATACAGGCACGCTCTCACATATGTCACAATGGAATCAGTGTATTCATTATTCTTTCAACAACTTGGTTGTTAAAAAAAAAAAAAGCATTTGCCAAATTAACCTCCTACGAACTGGGATGTATTATTGCCATGATGAAGGAACCAATCTTGATTCGATAAAGTATGGTGGGGAAAAGGAGACAAAAAGAATGAAGACGATTCTGTTGGCCGAATGTTTTACTACGGAGAGAAACAAGAAAGGGCTTTGTATAGATTTCTGTCTTCATTGACCTCAGAACAGCTTGCAGTTGTGTTTCAAATTGATTCTTTCGCAATATCAGGTTTAAATTAATGGAAATAAAGGAATCGAAATCGGCCTGCACAGCTGGATTTAAAATAATATTTTAGCTCATATGCATTGTTAGAGGCTTAGAACTACCGGCCATTTCCATGCATGTTGGCATGATCCTGTTTTTAAACTAACCAGCAGTTTTGCCTTGCCACCCTCAGAGGTATTCAACATTGCAGAAAGTTTACCGACAACCAAGAAAAAAACACAACAGATGGAACTTAAATCCTTCAACTCTGCAAGAGGAAAAGGCAAAAACACAAGGGGTTCATACAATGACCTTCTTGAAGTGCTGCCATTGCCAACAAAAAGATTCCCATAAAATTTACAGAACAAGGACAAGTTCGTCTTCATTTTGAATTACAACATAAAGTGTATTTCTTTATATCCATAAACAAAAATACTACCCTTTTTTCATTTGCATCTTATTCAAGCCAAATACTTCTCCAGTTTCTCCACCTCTTCTTGGCTTCCAATATAAAGTGGTACACGTTGATGGATCTGTTAGAACAACACAAGAAACAGAACACAAATTACTAAACTTACCAGCAACAACAAATCACAAACCAATCAGTAGGTTTTAAGTGTTTCTCACCTCAACGGGTTGGATATCAAGGATTCTTTGATGTCCATCAGATCCTTTCCCACCAGCTTGTTCCACAATAAAGCTCATTGGTGCACATTCATACAAGAGTCTCAGCTTACCATTTTTGCTCTTTTTGTCTCTAGGGTAACCGTAGATTCCACCATATAGCAGTGTCCGGTGAAAGTCTCCAACCAAGCTTCCAATGTATCTAGCTGAATAAGGCTTGCCACTAGGGCCAGGGTCTTTAAGGTCATCAATATACTTCTTCAACTTATCATCCACAATTGGTAATTCCCTTCATTGAATGCATATATTTTCCCGGCTTTTGGTATCTGAATTTTTTCTTGAGTTAACACGAATTCACCATACATTGGATCCAAGGTGAACGCGTACACTCCATTCCCTAACGTGAGCACAAAGATTATAGAGCTCGAGTACATGCAGTATCCAGCAGCTAATAGATTACTCCCTGGTTGGCACACATTCACAACACATCTTTGTTCTGCTGAACCAAGCTGCAGGCCATGCATGTAACAATGAAGCTTGTATCTCAAATTTGCATATGGATAGAAAATTCATACAGGCTACTTACAGTGGAATCATCATCTATTTCTGCTAGGCATTCATCGTTGGGACTGTATATCCCAAAATTGAACCTGTTGAAACAGCAGCATCAATGTTGGATGATCCATCAAGAGGGTCAAATACCACAATATAGTTCCCAGAGTAACTCTCTTCCACTGCCACTGGCACATCTTCTTCCTCTGATGCTATAATCCCTGTCCTTCCACTTGATCTCAACAGTTAGAGAACACCTGTAAATGTAACATAATTTAATTGCAAAACATAGTTCATGTCATAAACTGTAACACATGGTTGATGACAGATTTTTATAACAAGACCTCATTAGAAACAACGTCGAGCTTCTTTGATCCTCTCCTTGAACGTTGACAGCTCCTTGAACACCAGTCAAGTTTGAAATCTAGCCCTTTGAACCAAAGAAGCAATTTGCTTACAGGCCATGGAAATGCTGGAAAGGACAATAGTGAGCTCAGCATCAATAGTACCCGCCTGTTCTTGCTTCAACAACCAACCTGTTAGTGTCTGGATTTCGAACCCACTTTTCTTGGTTTCTGCCTCTGGTGCTGTCCCCACAGCCATGCACCTAACATGCCTTCTCTTGATACTGTTGTTACTGCCATTGCCATTGCTGGGGCATGACACGAGGGTCTTGGAATCAAATACGCATAGCTGAAATGGTGACAGCCGTGACAAAGAGCGGGAACTTGATACCAGTAGTTGAGATGATGCTGTTGCTGCCACTGCTGCAACCATTATTTTGATTCTCTGCTTTTTTTTTTTTTGCTTCTTGTATGATATTTTTATTTTTGTTTATTATTATTGTAATCTATGTGTTACAGCAGCCCAACAGTGTCGATTGGGATTGTGTTGTGGATGTTGAAGCTGAGAATGTGAGGTTCCCACGATTCTTTGTTTAGTTTTGGGACCCCACTTATCCTCCTTTGCATATACATTTTTGTGATCATGGTTCATTTTAAATGGCCCAATGGGCAATATGGGCTTTTTTATGGTGCCATTCTTTGCACTTCAACTCATAACAAACCTGGGTTGGGTGGGTTTCACATATATCTCTTATCGGACTCTCAATAAATCGAATATTTTCTTTTAGTGGGGTTTTATTTTCATATCCTATTAGAGCTAACGTGCCATGAGTAGTTGCTCAATGACTGGTTCACAGAATAAAACTCAAGAGAGAGAAATTAATATATGACATGTAATAATTATGGAGTTCACTTGTATGAAGGCACTCAAACTATTAATCCGGGCTTATAATCCACTTATTTGCAATCATAGTACCACTTAAGTTGAAGCCTTGGTTGATGGATTGTGAATTAAGTTTATCAGTAGTCAATCGTTCACGACCCACTAAAACTCTTGACAAAGTAGAAGAGCAAAATCCTACCAGTCGACTATCCAATAGACGACACTCTAAAGATTTCTCCCTAAAAAATCATCCTCAACAACAATAAAAAGCCAATAATCAGAATTCAAACTACCCAAACTCAAACTAGCACAAACCTAAATAAGTTAAACAAGTAATCTCTTGTAATTAACAAAGAATCTGTCTCTGGCTTTTACTGATGTGCTACAATTAGTCCTTAGGAATCAGAGTTTTAGAACCTAAGACATCCTTAGAGACTAAGACAGAAGAAAGGAGATGACGAATTACTGTCGAACAAACACGTGTTTAAGTACCAAACAAGAAAAGAATCGACTCATAAACTAAAATCAACGAAAAGAACAAAGAAAGATATGATTTTATAATATTGAAAACGAAGATTAAAACTAAAGAATCCTAAGAGGGAGAGAGAGAGAGAGACTGGTAACGGCAATGGCGTCTTCAATGATAAAGCTCAATTCTTTGTTTGTAACTTGTAAGCTAATTAAAACCCAAATTAAAATAAACTAGAGGCTAAGTTAAAGAACCCTATTGGTTCCATAACTTCCATTTCATTCATTTGTATATAATCTACCTATCACTCTACTGCCTCCAACAATCTAGCTTGGATATTATCACTTTAACTATGGCTTCTTCAAACCCTCTTGTTCTCTTCCTTTCTTCTCTTTGCTCCATTTCCTAGGTACGTTAATCTTCAATTTATTTTTAAGAACTTTAATATTCATGTTACATAATTGGGTTTTTTTTTTTTTTGTAGCTGAGATTATTTGCGAGGATTGCCAAAGGATGTGTGTGCGTTTCGATAGCAACATCTGGGAAGAGATGTTGTTGGAAACATCGGTGAAGAAAGACGGCTACGAATGCCGAACTTCGGAGGTGGTGGTGGGTCGTGGCCGATTATATCGAAAGCGATGAATGTGTACGTGCTTGTGGGGTGATAGAACTCCACCGTTTTCATCCGATTCCCTTCTCGAGCCACAATTCACTGCCAAGCTTTGCTCCCGGCTTGCTACCAATACTGCCCCAACATTGTCGACCTTTACTTCAATTTGGCCGCCGGTGAAGGTATCTTGCTTTCCAATTTTCATGCATGTTTTTACACGTACGTGAAAGTAACTGCTTTGCTTGTGATTCAATCAAAGGAATAATTCTACCAGGAATGGAAGTTAATGTATATTCTACACGTGTAGGAGTGCTTCTGGCAGATCTCTGTGAGGCTCAGCGCACCGACCCTCGGCGTACGTTGATGGAGCTCTTGAGCTCCGGTGCTGCCCCTGGTCCAGTTTCTAGTGAATCAGGGTCATTGTTCGGTGTTACTCCTGCCTCAGCTCCTCTGTGATCAAGTTACTGGTCTTGGTCTTGTCATAATCGTTAGCTTCGATACGTAAATTTTGGCTTGAGGAATAATATCTTTATATGATTGGAATTCACTAAGGGCTATATGTTCGCTATCATGTTAGAAAAGAAAAGGTTTTAACCATGAACAATTAATGGTATTGGTAATATACTATCTACCTTTTTGTTTATAAATGCAAATTATACCAGCAGCCTGGCTTAGTTATATAAGGAAAAAAAGAAGCATTCCAAAGTATAAAAAAAGGAAGGGCCAGGAAACCAACACATGAAAACAGCAAGAAAAAATGGGAATGCCATGTGCTAGATCCTGTCAACTTCAGCCTTTTTTGCTTGCAGGAATTACAGTTTCAAAGCAACATCAACGGGCCACAATTCCTACCCCTTTTTACTTTTCATTGTATTTATATTCTATGTCCCCCACCTGCAATCCTGTCTTGAAATGAAATATAAAACATTTAAATTCTCACTTTAAAAACTAGTTTATCTCAATAGCCTTCGGCATCGAGAGACCTACAACTAAAATTTCACCATTTCACACAATGTTGAGAGAAGAATCGGGTATTCCAACAGTTACAGTAAATGAGGGTTTTATCAACATGAGAAAGAGATGATAGCTGTGATAGGAACTCGGGAACTTCCATGATACATGTTGCATGCTGATGATGATTGATGGCTGATGTTTTTAAGCAAAGACACAGAGCACTGCACAATGGACTACTCAAATTTCTGTTTTCTAATAATACAAATCACAAGGATTCAAGCAGCTCCCATCATCCAAGCAACATGGATTCCATTGGCATTTTCCAGAATCTGGCCCTTAAGTTAAACTACTACGGCCGATCTGCATGGTCTACAGAATTCCCATTCAAGAGCTTGTGATTCTCTTCTTTGGTCTTACTATCCTTGTCTTTGGTGCTCAATGGTAGCAAAACGGGTGAATTTCCATTGCTTCTGTCAGGCAATTCTGCAGTAATATCATAGAGTGTTAGAACTGCTAACAAGGCTTATGCCTCAACAATTGGGGGAAGAATTAAAATATGGTTTCAAAACATTCTAACCTGGAAGTTTCTTGTTTACAAAGAATACCACTAAATTAACAGTATACCTGCAGAAAAATCATACAATAGTAAACTAAATTGAAACTAACATTTTAATTATCAAATAGAAATTCTGAATGTATACTTCACAGTTCATACCAAGCAACAGCTATGTCAACCGTGTAATGTTTGCGGGATGCTACAATCAACAGACTTTGAATTATTGCTAGCAACCAAGCACATTGCTTTATACACCTGCAATTGTACAACAATATACCATCAGAAACCCATCAAATTGTCTACACACGCATGTCAATAGAGCAAGCAAGAATAGTAGCCACGCTTTACCTTCGTGTGCCATATTCTGATAGGTGAGCACAAAGACCAGGGTGAAGATCATGTGTGACGAAAAATCAAGTCGCCACAACCATAACTACGCCTTGAGGAACTGCAAACATATGACAAGCAAAAGATCCAAAATACTTATTCAGAAAACATATTTATATCCTTAAAGGTGGTAAGTTGAAATCTACAGTAAAATAAGAATACATACAATTAATTAAGAGGACTTCTTGCACATTACTCGGCTTTGGCAACCTGGCCAGCTTCGAACCCTGCAAAAAACATGATGTTTAGTAAATGGTCTTAAAAATCAATTTTCATTTCTTATATTAACTCCTAGAGAACAAATGTTCAGTGCAGAAACAAATTAATAAAAGAATACCATTTAAAATGTAAGCATAAAGTTGAGAGCCAATACACATAATTTTAAGTCTATACCTCTCGGCAATGATAATTGGTCCAGGAAGCTGAGTAGAATAGAATGTGATGATTCGAAGAATCTGAGAAGCCTGCAGCAAATAAATAAACAAAGAAAACAAACTGTAATTAAATTACTTAAAAATAGCTTAAGGTTGCATGATTTATCAAAGTTGATTCTCACTTAACCACGATAACATACATTACCATAATATGACGGAAGGAAATCTAAAAAAGAACCGGAACACTTAAGTATCAACACTCACAACTAAAAATGCTAGCACCCTGCACCAAATTAGAACAGTATAGATCTTTTTGCTCTTGAAGATGAAAGGATGCAAAGTCCACTGCAAATAACAATTCACATGTTAGAACTAGAGACACGAAAAATGCCAAAAGAACTGAAATTAAAAGATTCGTCATATCATGTAGTAAAAATGTAAGAACTGAATAGAACTAATGGAATTATCAATAGAGAAGTAACAGAATAACCTTACCAAGACAAATGACAAAAAAACAAAGGTGAAGACCATCTCACTGATGTAGGCTTTATCTTGCCCAAGCTCCTAAATTTATGCATTTAATCAAATATGAGACACATAATAGATATAAGCAAAGAGCAAAAACAAAAGAAACTTGTTCTTACTGGAAGAAGAAAGTATCCAAGATCCTGAAGTGTCGGCCCTGGCCGGTGTAGATAATGAACTCCATGGGCAGCTAGACCATGAATGTACTGCATTATAGAAAGTAAATGCACATTTCAGACCCAAAACAAAAGCAACAGCCTACTAAATGTTCAAGTTATAAAAGAACCATAAGTTAAGCATACTTCAAATTAGGAAGATGTACACACTAAACAAAGCTTGGATGAAAATCCTTTTGAGAAGCAATGTAAAGTAACATACATGAGCTCAAACAATCTGTATGAACCATGATAGAAGATTTATCTTATGCTAAAAGCATAAGCTTGAGTTCTCTAAGTAAGAAACCACGATCACTAACAGTTCACCAGAACCTACTTCTTTTCATTAAAACAAGCATCTCCATTAAAACAAAATGCTTGCTTTTCCACTACACATCCACTACTAAAAATGCTTTTTTTTTTTAGATATTGAACTAAGAAGAAAAAACAAAATGAAACCTGAAAAATGAGACCAGCAAGAACGTATTTCCAATTGTCTAGAAGAAGATTGATCTCTGTAGTTGCCTCTGCACAAATTCTCTTCCATAACTAGAAGAAACAAAAGAAAAACAACCCAAATATCAAATCAAAATCCCTAAACAAATTTCCATTTCTCGAATAGAAAAGAAGGCAAACACACACACCTTCGAAGCTTCGCGACCAATGTAAAGCGTCATCTTGTAGCCGTACGACAACCACTTCCATAGTACTTCACAACCCAGCAGTTAAGTTCAACATTGTTTAACTTAACCCCCCCCCAAAAAAAAGAAAAAAAAAACTCACACAAAAATCTTAACTTCAAAAAAAAGTAAAAGAAGTTTATTTTATCCACCAATAACCTAACTTCAAATCCACCACAACTGAAAATGCCACCCCTTTAATAAACTCTTCAAGTGATCAAACACTCGCGATCCCCACGATCAAGATCGAATAAAACAAGCAACATAAAGAAAAAAAAGTAGTAAAAAGAGTGAAAAGAATAAAGGGTCCTTTGGGTTCGATATAAACGAAGACAGTGAAAAGAAAAGCAAAGGTTTATGATTTGGGTTTTTTTTTAATTATTCGTTGATTCTGGGTGTTCAACAACACGAGATGAACACGGAGAGACAGTTGAGAACTGTGACAAATGATTCAAAAACAATTCTTTTTTATAAAAAAAATTGAAAGAAAATATAAATTACCTTATACTCAAAGACAAATACCAAACTTCACACCAACTAATTACTGCGAAAGTGAGAGAGAGCGATCCAGAGAGAATATAATGAGATTTTTTTTGGTAAGAAAAAATAACTTAAGCTAAAGGACTAATTAGCCTAATTAACAACCACTTTCGTAGACAACGCTTGATGTATATGTGCTTCTAAAATCAGTCGCACTCCATATTATCTCTAGCCTCCTTTGCCATAGAGTTACCAACTTTATTAAAATCTCTAGAGATGAGACTAATTTCACTTGTTAATTTTTTAACCTAAAAAATAAATCATTTTAACTTCAGCAACACTATTGTTTTCGGCTAATCTATTTTGCAAGATGTCAACTAAAAGGATATTATCACTCTCCACTTCCACCTGACGGAACTCGTGCCCAAGCTAACTTTAAACCTTCACAAATTGCTCTCGCTTCAACTTGAAAAATATCAGTCAATCTTGTTACTATTCCGAATCTGACAAGCTAACCCCCATTAGGTCACTTATCGCTCCACCTAAAATCGCCCTCGAATTAACCTTTGAAACTGAGCCATCCACCTTAACTTTGACCCATTCGGTGTTTGGGAGTTGCCACCACCCCCTCAAACTGGATTTAGTTGTCTAAGCTTAAGCCAAACCCTTGGTATTCAGAGACTCTGTCTAAGTGACCGCTGAGAAAATAAGATCATAACTATTGCCACTAGCATGATTAAAGATAAAATCATTTCGATTCTTCCAAAGGAACCAACAATCAATTGAATAGAAAAAACCCCATTTACCACATTGGAAATTGAACTTTCCCGCATTCCTAATGTTCCAAATAATCCACTTGACAAGTGGAAGGTTGAAGAAAACATTCCAATTAGACCTCGAGACAACCGATTTCCAAACAGCTTGAGCAAATCCTTAATCTCAAACTACATAAATTATAGATTCTATACATGAACCATAGCGTTCACAAAAAGGGATAATTGGACATACCTCGCCTTGTACGTACTTCACTAGTCAAGAGTTTACCACAAGCAAGTAACCAAAGAAAAAAATGAACTTTTTGTGGTGCCATAACTTTCCAAGTGAATAAATCACTTTCGAGTTTCTTTTGGACATTATGGGCAAGCAAATTCTTGTACGTTCCTGCAGTAGAGAAAACACCTCCCAACATCCATTTCCATGTTAAGTAATCTTGTCTAGCAGTTTCCACCGATGGTGCGCATCCCATTATCCGCTTCAGAAACTCACAAGGAAGAGTCGATTGTAACCAAACCACATTCCATGAACCATCCGTATTAACAACATTGCAAACACGCAGGGAAAACTGAATAGGTTCGTTACCTTTGTAATATTGTGCCAAAGACCCCGACTCCTTAAGTCAAGGATCAAGCCAAAAATTAACCAAACAACCATCTCGAATCTCCCAAATGAGACCCTTCTTTACATTCTCCCAAACATTAGCTATGGTTCGCCAGATGTAGGAGCAACTACTACGCTGAATGCCATTAACAAGATCCCATGAAAATTATATTTATTCATCAGTATTGGTCTCCATGTTGAAACCCAATTTTAACAGGAATAGTTTGTTCTGATCCTGAAGTCTTCTAATCCCAAGCCCCATTTAAATTCAATGTGCAATAATCATCTCAATTTACCAAATACACCTTTCTTTCCGAGGCTGATGATCCCCACAAAAAATTCTGAGCCAATTTTTCAATTTCATAGTAGACCGATGTTGGAAATCTAGCAGTATCCATGAAATAATTGGGGACTGTAATTAGCACACTCTTTACTAGAGTAAGGCAGCCAACCAACAATAGTTTCCGAGCATCCCAAAAGTCTAGCTCGGACTTTATCAACTAGAAACTGAAACGTACCAACCCCCACCCTATTATGAAATAAGGGTATACCAAGATACTTGCCTAGACCGTTGACTTTAGTAAAACCAAGTTTGACACCCAACCTTGACGCAACCTTTTCTGAAACATTCCTTGAGAAAAATACTTGGGTCTTCAACCTATTAACACGAAGCCCTGAGTAATGACAGAATTTATCCAGGACATGGTTGAGACAATCAACACCCTTATCTTCAGCTCTGCAAAAAAAACAAAAGGTCATCTGCAAAGAAAAGGTGAGATTAGGCAGGACCTCTATGAGAAAGTAACAAAGGTTCCCAAGACCCCCTTCCCATAGCTGCTTCAGTCATATGCCCAAGCCTTCCCATTACTAAAACGAACAAATAAGGAGAGAGAGGATCCCCTGTATATTAGGATGAGGTACACATGGCATATGGCACATTACGTGTAATTATCTGGTAATTTTTTCAATCATGCTAGTTTTTAACAATAAAAATAGATGAAAATTTTAACAGAAAGGATTAATTTGCTCTAATATACAAAGATTAATTTGCTATTTTTTAAGTAAATGGGCAAATACAATCCAACTTTTAGTACAAAGTCGTCCATGTTATTTTTACCTCTTCTAGGACCTTATCTAGTAAAAAATATTCATGTAGTGGTGAAATTACAAAATAAAATTATTATAAACTTTAATAAGTGAACCATGTTTTTTCTTTCTTTCCTTAGTCCATGAAACAAAAAGCCAAAATGAAAGATGTTCGAAAATTATAAGCTTTATTATAATTATTATCATCATTATTGCATCCATTTATTAAAGTTATATAATTGCCATTTAGGTGAAACCACTTTCTTTTTTCTTTCCGATGGCTAGACAAGCAAAGCATTATTTCAATGTTTGGGGTACTAAAACTAAGTCGGTTTCCTTTTTCCATGTTGATGAATAATGTTCTTCCCAATGCTATGCTACCACATATTATTGCACGTAGGAATTCCAAAAGTGAATCAACTATCATCTAGACTTCCTCCTATCAAATATATATTAAAATTATCGAATGATAATATAATTTATCATTACATTAATAAATAAATCTTGAAAAATCCAGCTTCTAAAGACAATAATTTTGAATAATATATATCATGACAAGAAGGGGAAACTGATAGTTTTCACCCGTGTAGTACTTATTTATTTTGCTCAAAGGGTCATGACAGAGATCATAGACAGGCCTGTCTGAATTTGTTTTGCCTTTTGCTTGCATATCTATTATCTCTGTCATGTCCCTACAAGCTTGGAATCTTCATAGCTGCCGTTGCCGGCCATGCAATCCAGTTCTTCGTCGTTCCAGCTGAGGAGACAGAGCACAAGTGTTACATATGTCTCCCAACAACATCCCTTAGTTCTAACATTTGGTGATTACAGTATGTCAGAAGCCAGAACCAATTTAAAATGCAAGTTAACCAAACATGAACAACACTCGGATAATAAATGGTTTCGAATGGAAAGGAGTGGTCTACCTTGAAGGGAAAAATTGTTTAGCCATTTGCTTTGAGGCCAAGTGGAAGAAGAAGAAAAAACAGGGGACCCAACCACAGGAAGTCCAAGTGGTAACTGCTGAAACCCTCAAATCAAACTTAAACTTGTAATAATAAAAATTTGACATGAGGAAAATGATGTATGTACTTTGTCCTCACTTCCTTTGCCTCATAAGTCGGTAACCACACAAATTATAAATCTCATGCAATTATAAGTATGAAAGGTTAATTCAGTAAATTCTCACTATTTTAATGGGTGACTAATGAAGAACATAGGGAGGGGTTTTTCCCAATATGAAAAGAAAACAATGTAATATTGTGGACCAAGTCAAATAAAACCCCACAACATGTAACGTAATGCACACTACCGTCACAACCACCACTAAAGGCACGTTAAACTGCCCCCAAAACACACGTATACGCGCAATAGAACCGGCGTTTAAAGATGCATAGCCTCGGACGTGGTCGACCGATTCCATGTCTCCATCACTATCCTTTTTACCTTATCTAGTCCTCACCAAAATCCATCATTTAAAAGTATAATAATAATATTCTGATATTAAATGAAAAATGGGGATGTTGTAATAAAACCTCGTTCATTTCATTAACATTTTCACTTTCAACAACATATACTTATTCCCAGATTACAAAAGAGTAACCTCTTCCTATAGCTTTAACTGGTTTTCCCTAAGCCCAAAGTAATGAACAAAATCTGGCTGCAACCCCATATATATATATCACCATCATTCCTGGAAACTAGAAAATTATTGATTTTCATCTAAACCTAACCCTAAAAACCTATATATGTCATCTATACTACTAATTTAGTCAACAACCATATGCAAAGTTGAGTCAATAAGTCCAATCTTGTGGTAACTGAACTTCACGGTTGATCCCTTGGTGAGGCCTTGAGTTGTGCTGTTTCTTACTTGAAAAAACATTCCCAGTCCCTGCACTTCGAAGCTTCAAAGCAGCAGCATCTACAAATATAAGTAAAACCCATAACTAGAAAGTAATTTAAATTTGAAAATCAAAACTAGTTTGCCCAAAGATTTGTTTTTATTTTTTATTACCATTATCAGCAGTGAAACTTGTGTTGAACCCAGGATGAAGATTGGGTCTAGCACCAATCTCATCAAGGTTCAAGTTCAAGGCTTGAACTACTCTAGCTGGAAGTAGAACAGTTGAACAAGCTGCCAAAATAACAAAATGTTATCAAAGGGACAACAAATTTAAAAAAAGAACAAAAACAGGAAATGGCTAAATGGGCATGTATGTATGTACCTGGTTTCTTGTTGGATTCAGAAGGCGTACCAATATGACTGGGCAGGAAAACACCAGTTCCAGTACATTCCTTTTTACCATTTGGATTCCCCAAGAAAACAGCCCGCATACTGGACCCGTTTTGTGGCTGTAGAGGTGGCCATGCAGATGGAGACATACCCAAAGGCCTATTATTATTACTATTCCTTCCTTTGTTTTGGAACACAAGGCTGTAGTTCTGCTGATACTGATGTTGATGTTTCAGTTGTTTCATTAGCTGTTGTTGCTTCAATTGTTGAACCTGCAATTAGAAAAATGAAACACCCAAATTAATACCATGGCGGAGGGGAAAAAAAAGGCAATTTTAAGCAGGTTTTTGAGGTTTATTTTACTTGACTGGCCTGCAAATTGCGGTGAGAAAGTGACTGGTGAAAAGGGTAAAAGCCAGAAACATCAATGGACTTTCTTGCCGGTGGACCCAAGAGACCTCTGTTGGTGAATCCACCGTACGATGATTCTCTATTCTCTCGCATGCTTGCCACTTCCCCTGCCACCGCCGCATAATCCCACCTTCCCAGCGGCGATGAAACTCGAGATTGACAGTTAAAGCTTCCATGAGGCCCTTGCTTGCAGCTACAACCGCTCCTTAACGCACATAGAGTCGATTGAGGCGAACTGGGCAACACCCGTCCCTAAAAAACCGAAACAAGAAATGAAATTAGAACCCATCCCTAATAACTGACCAGAGAAGTTGTGTTAAGTTGTTTAAATCAACCTTGGAGTATTGAGAGGCAAACGCATGGTTGTTCCGGAGAGTAGAGTGGGCCATTAGACGAGTTAACTCAGCCAGGTAATCTTCTTCATCACTGTCTGTTTCAGTAGAACCCACCACAGACTCAACCGGAAAATTAAGCCCAAACCCAAACTCATCGTCGGTTAAAAACTGAGACGGAAGCCAAAACTCAGCGTCGTCTAAAACTTTAGCCATGAGAAAGAACAGAGAAAAGCAAGCAAGAAAATATGAAAGCTTGGTAATGAATGGGTAATTGCTGGGTTGTTACGATTTAATAAGCAATGGCATGGCGTTACAAGGCTGTGGCAGAGGTACGAGGGCCCAGCCGAGCCATTGGGCAAAATAAATAAAATAGAACTCAGTCAGTGTCAAGAGAGTATAGTAACGGTAAGAGTACCATAGTCCCTATATTAGAAGTTAGATTAAATTTTGTTCTTTTAACTTAAAAAATAGTAAATTAATCTCTATACATTATATCAAAGATCAAATTGATCCTCCCTATTAAAAATTTCATTCATTTTTACTGTTGTAAATAACGTTGCTAATGAAATAACCGGATAGTAACACGTGGTGTGCCACATATACATCATACTGACGTATAAAGACCAAATTTTAATGTATACAGGAAGCAGAATGAAATTTAACTCGTGATAAAAGAATCTCCCGAGTACTTTTACCTAATTATCAAAAAGATTTATATTTGTAGAAGGACCAGTAGCTTAAAGAGGATGCTTAAAAATACGCCTTGGCCTGGCCCGAGGGTGGCAGTGGGCATGGTGTGGGGTCGATGGAGGGAGCAATTGCGGCCAGCCAAGTAAGGTTTGTACTGAGTAAACAACAAAAGTAGGACCAATTCAAATATCCATATTTATCCTATTCAATTTTATGATTTTTTTAATGTTTCAATTCAATCCCAAGCCACACTAGATGCCCAATTAATATAATGAAATTCCTCGAACCATTTGATTGGGAGTGCCTATTTTTTTTTTCAATTTAGAGATCTATAAAGATGCCAATTAAGTCTTAGTTTGATTAGTATGAGTATTGTTGTCAATGTGGGAGGGCGTAAGTTCGAGTGCGTTGAAGTGCATTATCCTCCTATTTATGAATTGGGAAGAGATTATGGGTAATTTTAGATACTTCGATGGTTAAATCAGTCTATTCTATGTATCTTAAGAATTAAGGATGGATTGAAGATTTAATATTAAATATTTTTTATGATTCAATCTATACTTTTGATAGGTTTTCTATTTTGGAAAAAGTATAGGGGTTTATTGAGGGGAAGCTAAACAATAAAATAAAGGTTACAATAAATTGTGTGAGCCACGACGTGGGAGGCTATGCTTCACCATCACTACCAACACAAGCACACCAGACATTTGTCCTAGCTAACCTACGCACCTCTCCACTTAGCAAAATCCAGGGGCTTAATAATATTCCTTTGCGCATGATGTTCTCTCATTCTTTTTCTTTTTTCAATTTAATCCAAACCCATTAAATGGTTTAGCAGGTGCTGTAACATGGTACATAATAGTAACATATATGGGAGGAGACAGGGAGCAACATGTACATATCCATTTTCAGCTAAAGCCTGTGGTGGGATCAGCTTTCAGATTTTGGGTTGTGGCAGTGGTGGATTAATTGAGGTAAACTCAAAATGGTGCCACAATCACTACACCATACCCCTATTATTCCCCATCTTTGTTTCATTAATGGCCAAAGAAATAAAACTTCAAAATAGGATTAAACCATCCATGCCTTTCTTTTATCTCTAACGTACTAATGCATTCATTTCGAATGCTGTCATATTACATTTCTCTCTTTACATAAAAATAGACAAATTAATTTTTTATATTAAATTAAAGAATAAATTAACATGTGACATGTTTCACGCACTATCTAAAATTTTTCAATTATTTTTGTTTGTTGTAAAATATGATGAAGCATTTGGAGTTTAGGTAGCAAAACGTATCCCGACAACCGGTTGAGATGTTTATCTGACATTTCTTGCCTTTGCGGACACTTGCTGGTTTTGCCTGACAAAACTCTCAACACAATCCCTTTTTTCACCCTTCATTACCAGTGGATTGTATATGATTTATTTATTATGAATCTCGAAAATAAATGCTACGAAATAATAATTAAAAATAAGAGATGGTGGATGGTGGATGGTGGATGGTGGAATAATTGTTGGATGAAATTGGGAGTTATGGAACCTGCACATGGCATGGGGATGATGAGTCTCATAATGTATGCGTGGGATGGATGGAACATGCTAAGCAACAATTCCCCTCGTCATAGGCACTCTACAATTGAGTGAAGCAAATAGTGCATGTATCATTATCAATAATTAATACTCATAATACGAGTTTTAAGCTTAATTAAAGGAAGGGTTAATTTGAAATTATGACGCATATCTTCCATTAATTATTAAAACTTCAAAATGATTAATATCATATTAATCAAGTCTTATCGTGTTTAATTTGAGTGTCAAATAATAATTTTAATGGCCTAATGACTTATTTAGCCCTCTAATTTTATAGCAAAATTTATTTTAATCTCCCATTTAATTTTTCGCCTTTATTAACCTTTGAATTTGTGCTTTCTTTTATCAAATCACCCCAAAGGGGTGGAAAAAATTAGTAAATGTTAACTTCGGTAACATGGACATATACATGGATGCCACATAAACTGTAACACTCCTTGCCTGATCCAATCACCTGACTCGAGTTTCATGATGCTACTTTAGTTATCGGAACATCCACATGCAAATCATAACATTGAATTCAATTTAAATAATCAAGTTGTTCTAAATACATGCATAATAGCAATTATAAACCAAATAGAGACAAAATCGAGCATACAAACATAGTTTAATAGATTCGAGCATGATTAAGGACCAATATGAAATTTTTTAAAATTTTGTAACTAGGTATCGATACCAAAGAAATAAATATAAATACTTTTATGGTAGGTATTGATACTATAATCAATATTGATAACGTTTTGGCATTCTGCCATTTTCAAAACACTGATCATCTGGTAATGTATCGACACATTGGTCCCTGGTATCAAAACTTTTACTCAGATAGCTAAATTCATAAGTTTTAAAGTACTTTTTATGCTCAATCCAAGGCTTTGTCAAAAAGTGACTCAAATACACATAAGACCTATATAAAACTCATTCAAAACATGCTCAAATCACCATATTTCAACCATGTTCAATCAACCCATAACAAACCTCAATTGACCAACTAACCATTTCAATAACATCATATGTTCTACAAGTTGGCAATCTACAGGGAAAGGGAAAACAAATGAGGTAAGCATAGTAATGCTTAGTAAGTTCACAAGTATTAAACCAAGTAACTTACCTCATGTTATAATTATACATTACATGCTACTTAGCTTGGTAAAGTTTGTCTAACATGACAAATCAAATATAAAAAAAAAGTTAGTTCAACATTTACCATACCATATAGTAACTCAATCATGCAACATTTCAATTCACTTATTCAACATTTCATTACCATTCACAAAACAAATGATCATTTAATCAATTCACTATATTAATCATATCATACAATCTATTTATTCGCAATACATCCCATTTCAAATTAATGTCAAACATTATTTTTAATTCATGATTTGAATTCTCAATCCAATTCATATTATACCATATGAACTTCATTCTCATATCATATCAATTCATCTTTATACCAAATATACATCATATGTCAATTTAATGTTAATCACTACTTCGTTTCATAATACAAATTTCGAATCACATTCATCAATTTGTCACGTTTCCATATTGGCCCTCTGGGCTTTTATAACCAATATACAATATGTATATGTATCATCCGATCATCATATCAACTCAATCAAAATGCCATTTATTCCATTTACATTATACATGTCCCTATTAACCAGACTCGGGTTCGAATGCATACACGGATCTACCAATCACACTAATTTAGCACTTAGTGCCTATCAGATAAATACGAAATAGTAAGTTGCGCCTAACGCTACTCTGTAAAATCAAAAAATAGATGCCCACAACACTGGTCGGTGTAACCTAAAAATGGGTGTCCTCAACACTCCTCGGCACGTAGTAGTATAACCTTGAACTTTTCCTATCTTATGGCATGCCAACTATATCCGACTTTACCCAAATAGTTAATAGGGTAATAGTTTCTCAATTTCATTACATAATTTCATCAACCAATCATAAATTCTCAAATATGATAACATATCACATAAAATGCTAATTCAATTTCACACTTATAACATTATATTATATTTTCACATATATTCAATTCGGTCCTTATCACCATCAACCAGTCTAAATTGAATCAATTCAACTCATTTCATCAAATCATCATTTTATCACATAACATATCCTATTTTGGTCCAATTTAAGGTCAATTCCTTAATTATTTCAATTTGCAATTCATCGTATTCAATTTAATCCTCTATCTCACCTTTTTGTACCGAATTGTAAAAAATCAAAATTTCAATTGAACATATTTAAAATTATAATTATAAATGTACAAAAAATTAACACAAACATACCGTATGAACTTACCTGGAAAAACAGATAATGGTCAATTCTCTAAAGACTAATAAACAATTTTGTCGTTTTTCCATGATTACTTCTAATTTGTTCCAATTCCCAATCTATACAATTATTCAATTCAATTTATCAATTTTAACCCTTTTATATCACCCTATTATAAACATATATCAGCTCAATTTTATTATTTGGATGTGTCCTAAAAATTTTTATTTTATTTAATTTAGTCCCTAAAATCAAACTTATCATATCGTTCGAAGTTGAACTCCAAATTTGAAACTCGCTTCAAATATGTCCATATATAATATCCTATTATCACGATTTACAAAAATTTCATACAAATTTCAAAATATTCACAATTTAGTCATAAACTCAAAAGTAACAATTAGTTTCACAATTTAATCCTTTTTCCATTCCTAAGTTTTTAAACCATTTCCATTCCTAAGTTTTTAAACCATCATTTTAAAAATCAAAAGCTTCGAATATCTCTAATAGTAACATTTAAAATCTTTAATAGTTTTACAAACAAAAATACAATATATATACATATATATAGACCAAATTACAACGAATCACAAAAATATAAAATTTACGAAAAACTGAACTAGAAATCACTTATATGCAATGGATGAAAAGCTTGCATGAAAAGAATGGCTTCCCTTTTCTTTCTTAATGGTTTTGGCTGGAGAATGAAGAACAAAAGATGAGCACTCATATTTTCTTCTGTTCTTCTATTAGTTATTAGTGATTTACCAAAATGCCCTTTTTTAATTTAACATAAACATGACATTAACCCTAAACCCTAAACCCTAAACCCTAAACCGTCCACTAAATGTTATAATGGCCTAGTTGTCATTTTTACCTTTGCAATTATACTTTTTAGCCCATTTAATTAAGTATCAATCAATAGCGATTAAATTTCATGATTTTTACAATTTAATTATTTTTCTTTAATTAGTCATCCAAACTTTAAAATTTACAGACCAAACTTCAATTTACCAATATAATAACTCTGTAAATATTCAATAATATAATTTATAAGCTCATTTTATGGAAATGAGGTCCTGATACTTCCTTTTCTAAAACCATAGACTTTCGGTACTAACCACTTGTACCTTGACTAACTGATCAATTAATAAAATCTATAAAATCGAAGTTCACAATAATATCATATTTAACTCATAAATATTTATGGACTCACTCGTCGAAATTGTGGTCACAAAACCATTGAAAAACATGTTATTACATGAACAATTAATTAATTGTTGATGTGGCATC
Organism: Gossypium hirsutum; assembly: GCF_007990345.1. NCBI lineage: Eukaryota > Viridiplantae > Streptophyta > Magnoliopsida > Malvales > Malvaceae > Gossypium > Gossypium hirsutum. The sequence goes on along the minus strand of NC_053447.1, from coordinate 72,658,834 downwards.
CACGTGGTAGTCTACATCAATAAAGTTAACATTTGTTAACTTTTCTATCTATTTTAGAGTGATTTAACAAAAAAAAACCGCAAGTTCAAAAGTTAAAAAGAGGTGAGAAATTAATTTGGGGGGGGGGCTAAATAAGTCATTATGCCAACTTTGATCTTACATGAAATACATATATTCTTATTGTAAAAATAATTACATTTGACGTGTTAAAAAATCATTGTCATTAAAGAGTTATTTCATTTTTGTTAAAATATTATATCCAAATTGCTCATGTGATAGGTATATACATTTTTTTTTAATTTAACCAATGTGTTTTAAATATGTTCCACGTTAGGTTCGGACTAATATTTCTTGGTCGAGTCGATGGCTAGGCTGGAAAGCTTGGGTTGATACAATAAATATACACTTTAAGGATTCAATTGTATCATTTCAATGTTTAAAGACTAATTTAGAATCTTAATAATAGTTCTAGCCTTTTCAAAACAAAATGTAGGAATTGGGAGACTTTTTGGGGGGGGGGGTTAGGGTAGGAGTTGTCCACAGATCAAAACTTGAAGTTTGTCTATATAAGGTTTAGGTTTGAAGGTTGAAGATGGTTGTCTCACATCATGTTTCCATAATCTTTATTATGCTGCCATTGATCCCACATTAACTCAAAATTCTGATGCCATTTGATATCTGCAAATCATATTCAACCTTGGACATGGTGTTCCTCATAAGATTACAATAGCAATATATATATATATTATATGTTGTTAATTTTTACAATTATTTCGAAGTCATGACTCTTGATTTGTAAATTTTAAGACATCCAAAAGCAAGAACAACTTGGTTGGGGTTTGGCAGATTTGGAGGAAAAAATGTGTCAAGCAACAAAGCACAATCAAATAACAAAACAAAAAGGTTGTATTAAAAGAAAAAGCATTGCAAATGAGTGGCGCGTGGGTGGGAGACCATCTGTAAAACTATAAGCTTTAAACATGTCTGAATGTCTGATTACGTACATACTAATAATCAATAACTAATATTAATCACAAACAGTACTAAACCCTCCTTCCCAGAAAAAAAAAAGAGTTGGATCAAAAGTGTTTTATATTATCCTAGGTATGGAGAGAAGATATAATGGAGGAACTTGTCCACCTTGATTAGCGGGGAAGAACAGGTTTTGTCTGAAGCTTGTCGTTTTCTTTTTCTGGTGGAACACACGAAGCTGTTTCACCATATCTGTTGATTAATGTGGAAAACACAAGCTGACAGAAGCAGCTTAACTGTCGAAAAAGCTGCTAATGTTATGTATTGGTGATGGATTCGTGCTTTATCTTTTGGGCTTTTCAATAGTGAAAATTACATACCCGACAGCAAGGCCAACTCCAACATGACAATGTTCAAACCCCAAACATATAAAACCTTGGAAGAACGAATATATTATTAAGCAGAACATAACGGCCCAACTCTCTTTTGATTTGGGTACTAAACCTCTCAGTGGATTGGGTTAGTTCAGGTATTTTATCAGAAAAAAAGCTGTCCGAAGTTATGCTCGGGGGAGTTGATTACACGTTTCCACTAAAAGGTCTCTTGATTGGATCAAGCACACTGTGATCTGTTGTATACTTGGCATCTGGCAATGAAGTTCCAGAAATAGCAGCTGAAGTAGCAAAAATGGAAACTTCTATTTTCAAGGTTGTTGACACTTTTATTGAGATGATTACAAGTGGAGGAATCATCATTTTCACTGCATATACCTAACTCTGATAGAAATAAACAAGAACTAGATAATTCTCCCAAATATATTTTTTTAAAGCAAGTGCTACAATAATAAAATTGTCTGTTCTTTTACTGCCACCTCCATTATCAGTAGTGGGCTAAATCTGCTCTTACATAATGCTGCAGTATAAATAACCCTTCAGAACAAGGGTTGCTGCATTAAGCTTCGAGCAATGGCATCTGCAATGAAATTCATGTGCCTCGTAGGATTGGTTGTGCTTGTAAGCATTTTGGGGCTACAAAACGTTGATGCAGCAGGGGAATGTGGGAAATCATCACCTGATTCTGAAGCAATGAAGATGATCCCGTGTGCCGAAGCGGCACAAGACGAGAATGCTCCTGTTTCTGCCGCTTGTTGCACCCAAGTGAGGCAAATCGGCCACAATCCAAGCTGCCTCTGTGCTGTTATGCTCTCCAACACTGCTAAAACGTCCGGAATCAAGCCAGAAATAGCCATAACAATCCCTAAACGATGCAACATAGCCAACCGTCCGATCGGATACAAGTGTGGAGGTCAGTTATGATTTCATTACTACATTATTCATCTCATCTTTTAGTTTCTGAAATTTGTTATTAATTATGACTACTTGTTTGCACTTTGCAGCTTACACACTTCCTTGAATGGACCTCACATATGATACAAATCACTATGTAATTTAAGCTTTACTTGTGTACCAATACAAGCTTGCAGCTTGCAATATTGAATAAAAAGAAAAAAGGAATTGGAGACAATAAAGGTAGACAAGAGAGTTCAACCATGGATAAACCATACATTCAAGCAAAAGTAACAATCCATCATAATAATATATAGTCACTAAGAAGAAAGTTTGATAATCCTTAAAAGGGAGACCAAATAAATATAATTGCTTGGCTGGAGACAGTAATAAACAATCCAGCTCTCTGCAACATTTGATTTACCATATAATCCATCTCCTATATCTATAACTTGAAACAGATTAAAATGTTGCCCATAGATTCCTCTGTACCTGTTAAGGATAAAAACCAAAATTTATCAGTCATTGCATTGGTCCAATTCAGGGAGGTTTTGATTAAGTAGCCAAGGTACCTTTATAAGTATATATCCTGATTGGCAAACAAGTATTAGTAATATAGAGAACCTGCAGAAATAACAAACATGTTAAACCTTTGAATTGGAATGTTTTTGTCCAAATAAGCAATTATACAGTACCTTGCCACCAGTTTCCTCTTGATGCAAACCCTGGATCATCTTCTCCAATATCCTTGTTAAACTAAGAAATTAAGAAAACAAGTTAGCAGATTCCTAAATAAAATGTCAGATCACTAGTACTACTCACCACGGAGTTCAATTCCAAGTCCTCTCTACTCTTGGGAGAGAAGCATACATCTTGGCCACCGTAGAAGATCGATGAACTTAAATGACAGGGTTCAACTCGTTGTTCCTCATAAATGTTTCTATTTCCCATGTTCTGATTTTCACCTTCATGTCCTTTGGAAGAATTACCTGATATAGATATTAATGAATGGATTTGGAGAGAATTTCCAGGTACCAAAAATTGAGCATTCACTAATTACAAAGTGGAAACAGAAGTAATTGTTGGAAACTACTTCAATTCACACTTTATATCACAAGAATTCTGTAAGAGAAAACTTGGTTCTTGTTTTGGTCTAGTGCACAATAACACCTAATACTATATGTAATGAACAAAATGGTGTGGAATGGAACTAGACTGATGAACATACCATAGGGACCTGGATTTGTTGTGTTCCATGGCTCTTTGGGTGAGTCGTACCTTTTGGTAATAAGGTCATGACGCAGTGACTCCCTACCTAATACCTATAACATATACAACAATAACAAAAGAATGTCATTTGTTCAACTCTGCAATGCTCTCAGCAGCCATTAATCAGTCATTTAAAGCTCAAACAAGATAAAAATCCCAATTGAGAAAATGAAAACTATCCATGGATCAAATGGAAAGAACAAACAAACATGGTAATAATAAAAAAATACCTTAGATGGAGGAGCAAAAATAGAGCCAAAAATCCCAGTAGAAGAAGAAGGTAGGTCTTTTGAACCAAATAGCTCTGAAGCTAAAGAAGAAGAAGAAGACCCCACTTTTTTATTTCCTTCCATTATTCTCTACACACAAAATCAAGCTTCTCTTTTGCTCTCTTGTGAATCCCTATATATTTAAAAAGCACCACCGTCAAAGAATCAAAACAAAGAGGATCAAAGAACAAAAACAGTACGCAACAAAGAAAGACACGTAAGGATTGCTCTTTGTGTTTGCATCAGTTATTGTTTTTATTTCAATGAAAAGAAAAGAAACCGTCCTCTCCCTTTTACCGATTTTTACAAAAGATTGAACCTTTGAAAAAAAAACCGGCATGCAGACAGATATATACGACACGTGAAAGCAGTAATTTTGTATGAATGAAAGTTCAAAGTTCCAACCTTTTTTTACACTCAAAGTCGATCCTTTTGAATTTCCCAGTACACTAACAATGGTCCATATTTATACACACAAAGTGATGTATGGTATAAGGAAAGTAAATCGGTTACATAATTAATATCCCAATCAAATAAAAAAAGATACGTCTTTCATATCCAATTATCCTTATTGCCTTGAATTGAAATTTGACTTCTTGATACTAAGCCAGGGTATAAGGCATAGATGATGGCAGTTAGTTGACCAATGCCTACCCCACTTATGACCTTATCCTTTTATCCTATCGGAGCAAACTGGTGGGTTCTTGTAAATTTTAGAGCTAATGGTAATAGACCTGGAAAACCCTGTTTATTACACAACATACATGAATTAAGCTACCCTGTCTAGTTCCTGTAATGCTTTGTTAACTACCATGAGATCATTGTTTTGACAGTATTACAGAAAAGAAACAAACAATATTGTAATCCAATGTTATCCAAAGACCAAAAAGAAAAAGGGTTCAAGTGCATGAACTACATGTGTCCAAAAATTTCCCCACATGGTGTGTCGTCGTCATAGAATAGAACCTGTCAGCTTCTCAAAGGATGCTGTTATATCGCGTTTGCCTCTTCCAAAGCCTGTTTTTTTTTTCTTTCCTGGAGTTAAATATTTTCCAATTTTCTATTAAGTTTGAAATTAGGAAAAAAAAATTTTCATTGTGGGGGAGTTTTTTCTCTCAACATTATTGGCGAATTACAAGGCTTGAAATGAGCAAATCATAAGGCAAATAATCAAGAAAATTATAAAAAGATTAAAGAAAGAGGAGAATGAAGAGAAGATAAAAAAAGTAAAATTTTATGCTAAAGCTATGGGTGAAATGTTGTGGATGAAAATGCAACACCTAACACAAAGTAATATGGGATTGGATAAGAACAAAATTTAGAGAAAATAAATAATAATAAAAAAGTAAAAGAAAAGTGTAAGAACTTTAAGAGGATGGCAGTCATGTCCCTATTTGGCATGTGCCTACTGCTCAGTACTGCTTTGACATATATTAATGCTTGCTTATTATATTAAATTATATTCTTGGATTTTGTTTTTCTTGCAAAACTGGAAAGTCTTTTTAGGCTCAATTTTCTCTATTTGGGTGGAGAAGATACAAGAGACTAAGCCCAAAATGCTGGAAAAAATAATAATCTGAGGTAAAGTTTAGGCTTAAATCCATATTCTTAAGCAATAATATATATAAAATTACACATTAAATCAAATTTTATATACAATTTTAAGATTTATTTTATATAATTATAATCCAAAACTCAGTTGGCAATAATCTTAAAGATTTCCAATCCAATCTTTCAAAATTGTACATTTTATTCACAAATGGAAATAAAAGATTTTAAGGATTAAATTGAGTTACCTAAAACATAAATAAAGAATTTTGTGTTAATTACACAAATTCTTTGATACCAACCTTAAGTAAAGAAATTAGGTTTAGTCCCCCATTAGGCTAAAAGGTTTACTTACGTGTAAATTTCAACAAATACTTTTCTCATTACACAAAATTCTTCCCTATAAACAAATAAATATCAATACATATATTTTTCTTTTTTATACTTTGGGAGGAGATGAACTACGTCCACAAATTATAATTTTTACGATAATAAAAATATAATTTCATATTTGGATAGCTTATATCTCTATAATTTTTAAAAGATTATATCACAATACCATAGTTTAAGTTGGTTGAAGATTTTTTCATTTTTTTGTTTGGTGCAACCTTATTTACCATTTGTTCCATTAGATTGTGGGCCAAGTGAATGATTTAAGCCCAATCAAAATGTTGGATCGGTCTCGCGTTGACTTTAACTTAAAAGGGGTGAAATGAGAAGATTATTTTAGGGGAGATGAAAACCCTGAAGAATAGGTGTTGGGTCAGAAATGCAGCGATGGAGGAAGGAAATTTGGGAAGTTATTTTCCGTCAAATAAAAAGCAGCCAAGCAGCTAATTCTGGCTGGCAGGCTATTGGGCAAGGGTTACGTGTTGATAGCCCCGACACTCTGCGTTTGTTGTTTCTCTCCACTCATATCTATATGACATACATGTAAATATCAGTTTGGTTATGACTGCACAAAAACTTGACCCACATTCGCCAATATTCCATTCCGTCAGGAACCAAGCTTTGTCTCCCATGGCCACTGATCCAGCTGCTTGCATTAAGAACGTCAAGCGTTTGGTCGTTAAGGTCTGTTCATTTGAGTCTCAAATGATATTTTCGTAATCTCATCGTGAAAATGATAGAGCAAGGTAAGGGTTGTTTTGTTTCGGGATCGAATATGTGTCAATAAATATAAGAAAAAATCAAACAGAACAATTTTGGGATAAAGAAAATTTCATGAAAGCAACCAAGGAAATGGTGTCGCGTGTCCCTCACTCAGTAAGTTACGGCTTCTAATAATAATGATAAGAATGTTTGTCATGTCGTCTTACGTCTCTCCATTGGTCTCCATGTGAAACATGAACAACAACATCATCATCATACTATATAATGTCTGCTCCAAACTATTAGGAATTTTCCTTTGAATAAAGTTTCTTTCTTTCTTTCTTTTTTATATATATATATACACTTTTTGAAAACGTTGCTTCATTCTTCTTCACAAATCACAACCCCTTTTCTCCCCTCCATGGATCCTATCCGAGCTTTTTTGATCGATGTGAAGCGTCTCATTGTTAAGGTTTCCGTTTTTTTTTTTTGATAATGTGGTTTTGGTTTCATTAATTAGAGGGGAATGATTTGATTTATGGATTTTTTATTATAATAAAGGTGGGAACAGCCGTGGTGACTCGACACGATGGAAGATTAGCAGTGGGGAGGCTTGGGGCTTTATGTGAACAGGTACATAATCAAATAAGAAAAGGGTAACAATGGGGAAAGAAGGGATTTTTATTTTAATTTTGATGGCTCATTGTTAATGTGCGTTTGAATGAACTGGCTGCTTGCAGCTTAAGGAGCTAAACTCTCAAGGCTATGAAGTAGTTTTAGTCACTTCAGGTGCTGTTGGTCTTGGTCGTCAAAGGCTTAGATACAGGAAACTGGTCAATAGCAGGTTAATTTCAATTCCTCCAACACCCTTTTCTTATTGTTTTTTTTTCTTTTTCATAAAACTTGAATTAAAAAAAGATTTGATCTTTGTTTTTTATAGTTTGGCTGACCTTCAAAACCCACAAGTTGAACTTGACGGCAAAGGTTGTGCTGCTGTTGGCCAAAATAGTTTAATGGCTCTTTATGACACCTTGTTTAGCCAGGTGAAACCTGAAATAACAACATAGTTTTATGTCTAAACCTTTATGTTTCCACTTGTCTTAATTATAACTCAAATCTTTTTTTGCAGCTTGATGTTACTTCTTCACAACATCTTGTAAAAGATAGTGACTTTAGGAATGATAGTTTCAGAGAACAACTCTCTGAAACAGTGAAATCTTTATTAGCTTTGAAAGTTATTCCTGTTTTCAATGAAAATGATGCAGTCAGCACTCGTCGAACACCTTACGAGGTATAGAACTATGCCTTCAAGTTGAAGCTTCATTCTTTTAGACAACTTTCTGTTTTGTTATGTTCTTCCTTCCAGACAAACTGATTGCAAGTTTTTGTTGTTTCAGGATTCTTCTGGTATATTCTGGGATAATGACAGTCTAGCAGGTCTATTAGCTATGGAAGTAAAAGCTGATCTCCTTGTTTTGTTAAGTGATGTGGAGGGTCTTTATAGTGGACCACCTAGTGATCCGAACTCGAAACTGATCCATACATATATAAAAGAAAAACATCAAGCAGAAATAACATTTGGTGACAAGTCCAGGCTAGGTAGAGGAGGTATGACCGCAAAGGTTGATGCGGCCGTTTGTGCTGCTTCTTCTGGTATCCCTGTTGTTATTACTAGGTATACGACTTATAATCGAGACAGTTTATTAGCTTATAAAACTGGTTCTTGCTGCTGACACTCCTGATTTTGTGTTTTAAAGTGGCTATGCCACTGATAACATTATAAAGCTACTTCAAGGAAAGCCTGTTGGTACCCTATTTCATAAAGATGCACACCTATGGACTTCGGTTAATGAAGTTGATGCCCGTGAAATGGCGGTTGCAGCACGAGAATGTTCTAGACGGCTACAGGTAGGAAGCATCATTTCTCCTAGTAGTTACCATAAACGATCTCTCTTAAGTTTGCATGTTTTGTAAATGATCTTACTTTCAGGCAATGAGCTCTGAAGATAGGAGGAAACTTTTGCTGGATGTAGCTGATGCCCTTGAGGCCAACGAAAGTTTGATTATGGCTGAAAACGAAGCTGATGTTGCTGCTGCCAAGGCTGATGGATACGAGAAGGCACTAATATCTCGTTTGGCCTTGAAGCCTGGAAAGGCAAGCCTTTGTTGATTATGTGATTGTGCGTTGCTTCCATTTGATTTGTAAGCACATTCCTCCTGATTTTCATACATTGTTTTGTTTTACAGATTGCAGGTCTTGCAAAATCTATTCGTGTACTGGCCGACATGGAAGAGCCTATCAGTCGTATTGCAAAGAGAACGGAGGTTAGAAATCCTCAAAAAAACATCTTAGAATTGTGTGGATTTGCTTTCCTCATCACTGTTTTCACCATTTACTTCGACTACCCTCGGTGCAGCTTGCAGATGGACTCATCTTGGAGAAAACATCTTGTCCTCTCGGTGTCCTGCTGATTGTTTTCGAGTCTCGACTGGATGCCCTTGGTCAGGTAACGGACCATTTAGCTTATAAGGTGTTGTGATATTTCACTTTGATAAGAATTCATGATTATTTTAGTATCATTTTTCCCGTTATGATTTAATAGATAGCTTCACTAGCCATTCGAACTGGGAACGGGCTACTTCTTAAAGGTGGCAAAGAAGCTAGGCGATCAAATGCAATCCTACACAAGGTAAGATTCTCTAGCTTCACGCAAATACTTGCTCAGACCGAAGCACAAGCCTTATTGCTTTTGTTTCTATATCATTAGATCATTACTTCTGCCATCCCAGACAGCGTTGGAGACAAACTTATCGGACTCGTCGCTTCAAGAGAGGATATCCCAGATTTGCTTAAGGTGAGCAGAAAGATTTTCAGTTCATTAAAGCTCTTTGGTATATATATATATATATGTATGTATGTATGTATGTATGTTCTTTTAATTTATTCTATTTTGCCACAGCTTGATGATGTGATAGATCTTGTGATCCCAAGAGGTAGCAATAGTCTTGTTTCTCAAATTAAGAATTCAACAAAAATTCCTGTTCTTGGTCATGCCGGTAAGAAAAATAATTCGGCTCTTCGATGCCTTGCGAAATAGAGCTTCAACTGAACTTCAAACTATTCATTGCAGATGGAGTTTGTCATGTTTACATTGACAAGTCAGCTAACCCGGATATGGCCAAAAAAATTGTTCGGGACGCAAAGATAGACTACCCAGCAGCATGTAACACTATGGTAATTCCATTATGCATAGATTTCGGTTTGTGTTCCTGTTTTTAGCTGCTTATGTTACCGCGCATGCCTTTCCATTTTGTGCAGTTTGTTTCGGAATTCCTTAACCATGCTGTTTTCAGGAAACACTTCTAGTACACCAGGATTTGTCAAATAATGATTTCCTCAAGGAGCTTCTTGCGGAACTCCGACGTGAAGGTATGCTTATACGAGTGTATATGATTCTGGTTGAGGCTGCTAAGTTCTGTCGTTGAACTTTCGAGGGATTACTTTCTGCAGGGGTTACTCTTTATGGTGGACCAAGAGCAAGTTCCTTGTTAAACCTTCCCAGGGCACAATCATTACATCGTGAGTACAGTTCACTGGCGTGCACAGTTGAATTCGTGGATGATGTGGGGGCTGCTATTGACCATATACATCAGCATGGAAGGCATGTCATGTTCTCTCGGAAAATTTGTTTTCCTTTTCTATTCGTTGCTTTATTTATGCCTCTGAGTTGTTGGCTGCCTTTCTCTAAATTTCAAGCAACTTGCTTTATCTTCAGTTCTCACACCGACTGTATTGTCACTGAAGATCACGAAGTTGCTGAAATGTTTTTGCACAGAGTAGACAGGTACGGTTACTTCTCAGCTTGAGATATACTTTCTTTGGATAGTCACACAAGTTATTCACGAAGTTGATGTTTTGTTACAGTGCTGCAGTATTTCATAACGCAAGCACACGGTTTTGTGATGGAGCACGATTCGGACTTGGTGCCGAGGTAATCAGTCTTCCGAAAATTTCTTGTATTTGGACAACACAGTCAATTGTCTAAACCGTTCTATTTCTTACATGGATTTTTACAGGTTGGTGTAAGTACAAGCAGGGTTCATGCCCGAGGTCCAGTCGGAGTTGAAGGATTGTTAACAACTCGATGGTATGCTCGATTTTCTTTATGATAAAACTTACTATGTATAGTAGATCTTCTAACAAACTATCATGGTTGTTAAAATTGTAGGATTTTGAGAGGGAGTGGACAGGTAGTGGATGGTGACCAAGGGGTTACTTACAGTCACAAGGATCTTCCCCTGCAAACACAAATATAATCGGCTCCGAAATTAAGAGATGGAAGGAAATGATTCGTCTTCTTTTCCTTGTTCATCCTCTCTATTAGTTTCTGTATCTTGTAACATGGTACTGCAGAACTGCTTGTATGACTGCGCATTTTGTTTACGGTTTTTGGCCTTATAGTTATGTTCCCAGAAACTTTTTTGTCCGGAACATGCTCGGCACAGAACGCTGTATGATTCTCTTGTAAATGGAAAAACTTTTTAAGATCACAGCTTCTGGCATTGTAAGTGTAGCTGAGATATGTGAATGTTTCCTATGGTAGACCAAGAGAAAACAAAACTCCTCGAGGTTCACGATTTCAGGAAGTTCGTTAAGATTCGAGAGGATGTTTTCATGCATGTCCATTTGATGAGCTATTTCAGGATTTTAAGAGTAACTCCGTATGAATCAAATGGACTAAACCCCAAGTTAATGAAGGATTCCTATTAATATAGAGTTAAAGTTACAGGAAAATGAGGGAAAAGAAGCAAGAAAACTTGATTGTCTACATCAATGAACATAAAAATCGAAAATAATGTTACCTCTAATTTGAAGAAAAAATTTGAATAGCTTTACATAATGAGCTAGACAAAAACTCTGAAAATAGTAAGCATGTGATGGAACACCTGGAATATGGTCACCTCAGATTTCACCATCCCAAAGTTCTTCAAGGGTCTTGTATGCACCATAGGTTTCGTGCACGAATGCTTCGCCTCTTATCAACTTCTCCTGAATTCCAGATTTTCAGATAAATTCTATTATTCTTACAAGTTCCAAGACAAAACAAAATAAAAGACATGAAGCTGTTTACTTGCCTGTTCAATATGAGAAAAAGGGGGAAGCAACTCTTGAGGTATAAACCAGTTAAAAACATCAAGGTTTTCCTTCAATCTTGCCTCGCTTATGCTCTTCGGAAGTACGCTATGACCCATTTGCAGTCCCCAACGGAGAGATACTTGTGCGGGGGATTTCCCCACTTCCCGTGCCACCATTTTAACAAAAGGGTTGTCCAAAACTTTCTTCCTCACATTCTCCCCAGATTGAGAACCCAATGGTGAATATCCCTTGCATCAAACAAAGCAGTAACACTATATAGCTAATACGATCAACAGAACAAAAGACAGAAATGATATGAACCTGAAGCGACCTGTTTTCTTACCGACAAGTGAATTCCCTTGGATTTACAGAATTCATGCAGCTTTGGCTGCTGCCATACAGGGTGAAGTTCCACTTGATTGACTGCAGGCGGTATACGTGCCACTTCCAATAGATCCCCGAGCTTCTTTGCCGAGAAATTACTCACTCCAATAGCTTTAGCCTTACCGGAATCGTAGAGTGCCTCCATTGCTTTCCATGTAGCTGGGATGTCTGGTTGTGTAAGGCTTTCACCCTTCACAGCAATTGCTCCCCTTTTTGCACTCACTGGCCAATGTATCTTCAACATTCAGCGCAGTTACCACAAATGTCATATATACATATACATATATATCATTTCAATGAAGTAAGTGTTAAGACATACCAGATAGAGATCAACATAATCAAATTGCAAATCCTGCAGAGTTTTATGTAATGCCTTTGGTACATCTTCAGGCAAGTGATCAGTACACCTGAACGTACAACGCAACGACATATTAGATATGCAGAGTAACGGACTCCATTGAGAAGAACTTATAAAGAAAAGGCTTAAAGCACAAAAGCAAACCATAGTTTTGAGGTGACCCATACATCCTGACGTTTCACCATACCCTCACTGAACACTTTTTTCAAAGCAGAACCAACCTGAATTGAAACACATAAAACAATATATCAGGACTTTTGTCATACATGTTTTGAACATCCCCTTACACACACAAAAAGCAAATAAAACATCACCTCTTTCTCATTGTTGTACATTGAAGCACAATCAATATGTCTATATCCAACCTGAAAGATGACAGAAAACCCAGATGAAAACACCAAAAAGACAGAAAGAAAAAAACATAAAAAAGGGGTACCTTGATGGCAGAAATGACAGTGTTTTGAAGGACACCATGTTTAGCACCGTAAGTGCCTAAACCAACAGAAGGGATCTTAGCTCCTGTGTTGAGTTCAAAGAATTTGATCTTATTATCAGCCATTATCTAACAAATGGATGTTGGAGAAGAGAGATGCGAAAACACAGGCAGTACCAAATGATATTTTTTTCAGATTACAAAAACAGTTTGGGTTCTGTCTGGTTTTTTTTTTTTTTTTGGTTTTTAACTACATTTTGTAGGAAGGTACGACACTTGGCATGGAAACATTGGGTTTTATGTTGTCTGTTAGGATTTTTGCATTGGGAAGTGGAAACTCTGCCCAAGTGGCGATTACAAAAGCGGTAAAGCCCTTAGCCCTTTAGCCTCTAAGGGGTGTTTTAGCCTAAGCTCGCAACCCCTCGACGCTAAAATAGAAAATTGTTATTTTGGTAATTTAAAAAATTTTAAAATTTTAAATTAATAAAAATAAAATTACATATTAGTCTCCTCTAAAATTATAAAAATATAGACTATTAAAAATTAAAAATTTATTTGTTTTGGCTTCGCCCCTATTTTTATAATTAGTTTTAACCTCATATTTTTGTATTCCTACTTCAAGGAGAACTTGAAAAAGTTCACGGAGTTTTGACAAAAATGCCTAGGTCCACCAAAGCCAAAATAATAAAACATTTCCTTGGCTAGTCTAGTAAATTAATAGTGTTTTTACCCACTAAGAACTTTTAAAGGCATCTTGAATCCCACCAAAGCCAATATAATAGGATATTTCCTTGGTGAATTTAGGCGCTCTTGTTGAAATTCAATGAACCTCTTTAGACTTTCATCAAAATAAAGAAACAAAAACCCGAAATTAAAATCGAATATAAACGCTCAGTCTCGTCAAAATTCCAACCCATCCAGTTAAAAACATAAGTGGAAATCAATATAAGAAATAATAAACATAAAGATTAAAGTGACGACATGGTTTTATGTCTGAAAAATGACAGCTACAAAACTGTTGATTATTAAACTTTTAAACATGTGGATCATTGTCTTCATTGTTAATTGCCGTGTTAGTTCATATCATGACAAACAGTGGGGCTATAACGCTAGTTTGATTGATCTGTTTAGTTAGCCTTAGCCATATTGACAATGATTGCTAACCAAAACCCTTTCCCATCTTTAACTTTTACAAATAATATTACATCTCATTTCTACAAATATTCAAGAAGTCAAAGTGTTTGAATCAATGTCACATGTATTTCATTTTCTTTTATTACATGAAAAAATTATTAAAATATTATCATAAAAAAAGCTTTTGCTCATCAATCATCATGTTATCAACATGATCCTTGACAATAATGGGTTTAGGCTTAGCGTAAGAGGCAAGAACACCAGAAACTTACAAACTATAATTATGGAGTAAATTAAGGGTGGCATATCTACGTAAATGTCGAATTATAATTAATAATATAATTTTATTTTATTAATTATTGAGTTACTAGTTGCATCATATCATTTACCTAAAACAAATTGTCTGCTTTCAACCTCTCCTCTAAATATATTTATTTAATTTTGCATTGATTTCCTTTATTTCTAATTTTAGTTTTGAAATTATGACAGAAAAAGACAATCATCTTACTGGTGGGGGGACTAATTTAAAACTCAAACCCTAAATACTTCTTAACAGATAATATTTTTTGAGAAATCGTAGATGTAGATCCTTTCTCTTTTGTCTTATCTTTAGGATTTATTTGGTTTCTATTAATTAATAATGGATGAGTATTAAAGCTATCACATTGAGAGGATGGTACAAAACAATTTACTCATGACCTAAGATCAATTATTTTAAAAAAACTAAATATATTATTTATATATAATTAATTAATTTGTAATATGAATATTATAGTTTTAGTCTCTTTTTTTACGTTGAAATTAGAAATTTGAAATTAAAGAAGAAATAAATTTTAATTGAGTCTGAGTTCGATTGGCATGAGTATTGTTGCCAATACAGGGAAGAAGTTATGGATAATTTTAATCATGATATCAAAAAAAAAAATCTTAAACACCTAATTGATCATAAAGAACTAAAAAAAGTTGATTTTATTCCTTAAGATAAGGTGAAGCTTCTTAATGTTGACTGATTTTTTTAGCAGCAGAAGAAGAAAACATAATGAATAAAAAACCATCAAATCAAGGCTTTGTAATAGAATGGACATGAAATATATGTTTGCTGAACAACAACAACAAAAAAGACATGAAAATATGTTTGATGTTGGAGCTTTTGGGCAATCGATTGCTTAAAACTAAACTGTGTTTCCCATGTTTGTTTTCGAAGCAATAATTCACGTGATCTCCTAACAATCAAAATTTTTAGATAAATTTCAAATTAATTCGGAACATAATTTAAAATACATATATTAATAAGAGTCGTATATGGCATATCAATTTTAAAAAAGTTGGTAAATTAATCCCTACACGTTAGATGAAACAGTAAACTAGTCATCGATCCTATTATAAATAGGTGCATATGGCATATCACATGTCATTGTTTGGTTAATCTGTTAATCATATCAATTTTTAATAGTACAAATGGATAGAATTTTTAATAAAAAGAACCGATTTACTTTTTTATTTAACATATAAAATTAATTAATTTATTTTTTTAAATAAAAAGACCAAAATGTAATACGAATTCCAAGCCTAATTAATGTAAAAGTATAATGACTCTGTGATTTACATACATACCAAATTAATGAAGGGCAGATAGCCCATATAGGTGTAGTGTTAATAAATTTTCTAGGTCATTGCTACTATGTGTAGCATTATTATTAGTTAAATTTATTACTATGAACTCATACTATTGTGTGTTAGGGTATAAAACAAATCATTCTCTAATACTTAAAGGGTTTAGTATAATACATTAATTAAGGTTATTATCGATTTAACTGATTCAATCGTTGATTTAATAGTAATTAAATAAATAATTATAAAGTTTATTTATGTGTCTAAATCAATATACTAGTTGATTGTCGATCCAACAGTTCAAATAACACTGTTATACATAGCAATATGTATAATACAAATTCAAATAATGAATATATCCGAAGAATTAAAAACTAATCCACATTTTCAAAAAAAAAATTCACAAATCTATTATAGAAAAAAACCCAAATAATTAATAGGGAAGTAAAATAAAATGATATTTTATATAGTGCACAAATTGACATCTAAGCACTAAAATGTGCCATCTGATCTTTTGCTTAAGTTTCTTAGCTAGGATTTTTCAGTCAGAGGCTCACAGTTTGTCTTCAAGCAGCTACATCCCAGAAGTAACTCAAACCATTAAGGACCCACACACTTGTTAATTTTTGCAAAACATTCCCTCTTCCCAAACAAACAAAGAGAGTAGCTACACACACAATTAATTTTCATATCTTCCCCCCTATATACCATTTAGATTCTAACATGTAGTTCTTTTAGCTTGCTTTGATTAAAATCCCTTTTCTTTTCACCCCCTCTTGTAATGGAGCAAGAAAGGTATTGGATGTGGACAAGGAGGAGACATGGTTTGACTTCTCATCATCATCATCATCATGTTGAATCATCAACAAAGGAGGGTGCATATTATGCTTCATGGGAAGAACAAGCTTTTGCAGAAGATGCTTCTGGTACTCCTGGTGGGTGTATATGGCCACCAAGGTCATATTCTTGTAGCTTCTGTGGGAGAGAGTTTAGATCAGCTCAAGCTCTGGGTGGTCATATGAATGTTCATAGGAGAGATAGAGCTAGGCTAAAACAATCCCCTCCATCTCCATCTCCTCCCCACCATGAGCACCATCATCATCAGAATAACATTCAGGATCCCTTTTTGCCTTTGGGTTTTCCGTGCCAGCCTGATGAGGTTTGTAACTTTCTTTATAACCCTAACCCTAATTCCAATCATGGTACTACTAAACAGGATTGTCCAGGGCCTCCTCTTTTCTCTTCACCAAAACCATGGTCAAACTTGACAGCTGACAGATATGGAGGAGACAAGAGTCCAAGAACCCTAGTTGTTCGAGAAACACACAAAGAAGACATCACTGTCGGTTGTAAGAGAAAGAGAACCGATGATCACACACCCACCATGACCTTATTACCATTCTTCCTCGAGCCGATTTCAATTCAAAAGCACCATCATCATCACCCACCAGCTGATGAAGACAACAACATAGATCTTGAGCTAAGGCTTGGCGATCCACCCAAGGTAAAATAGTTTCATCATAAGACCATATTATAACTGGTCCTTACTTTCTATAATCATATGTTTGTCTGTAAGACAGCACTGTGACCTCATTTCCATTATGTTTGATGAAATTACTTTATGACCTTTCACATGGTGTAACAAAAAAATTACATATGATTGAATTTTTTTTACTATATATCATTCCCATGCATATGATTTGATTAGCTTGTTCTTCTTGAGTCTGAGACAGTACTGTAGATAGTAACTATATGATATTTGTACCATTTTAACTTTGAAATCAAAGGTCGATAGTAACTAAAAGTTGCTGGCCTTTATTTGTGTTGTACTGCTCTAGGGTTTTCATTTAGTATATAGCTGTCTTCAGTGAAACAACACATGAATATATATTCATCTGCTGCATGCATGTGCCAAGACATAGATTTATGAAATTAAAAAAAAAGTAACCAGCTGGAATATCATTGATGGCGATGATGATGCAACCATAGATGGATGGAATGTTTTTTTTATATATATATATATATATATATATTCAGTAACATAGATGAATGTGAGCTTAGAGAGTATGGGTTGCCTGTAAGCAAAATGCATAGAACATTGTGACCACTCATATAATTAAGCTCTTTTTCCCATTCAATACCTCCTTCATTCACATTCCATATCAACAATTTACTAGGACACATATTGCATTTTGGCCCTCTACTAAAAATATGAATAAATTAGTATTTATAGGTTAGATTAAAGAGCACATGAGTTACACGTGGCATGCCTACATGTAACTGTCTGATTATTCCGTCAATTATACTAATTTTTAATGGTAGAACTGAATGTAATTTTTAACAAAAATGACTAGTCTACTCTTTAACCTAACTTACAAAGACTAATTTACCTGTTTTTTGGAGTAAATAGAACAAAATCCAATCTAACTCCTATTATAAAAACTTCATCAATGCTATTACCCTATAAAAGCTAAATCAAACTAAACCCACAAAACACAACACTGGTAATGAGGTCAGATACATAGCAACATGGGTTCCCTTTTGAGCTTCTCTTCTTCATTATTTTTTCTTATAATCCTTCCAAATTTGCCACCAACTCTGGAGAATCATTACATTTAAGTATTAAAAAAATGATACAACAACATGCTTTATTCATATTTTTTAATCATTCAAGGAGAATATTATGCCACCATCCATCTTTTTGTTCCTTGTTCCATTGCCCAAACTCTTAATATAATAAAGTATAAAAACCTCACATTATTTTATATACGCCTTAATAATCTCATTACAGAAGCAAAGCTTTAAAAGCCTAGACCTTGAGGCATAATTTGATGGAGCAAGCAACAACATCAGCTTGGCTTTTTCGAGATATATATAGCTTCACCACTATAAGCTAGCTAAAGGACTGAAAGTAGTTTTAATGAATTTTGGACATGAGATAATAAAAGGAAGAGTACAAATAGAGGAAAATGAAATGGCTTGCTTTGGCTTCAACAAAACTACAGCCTACAGAGAGCAGGGATTCAGAAACTGACTTCTTTTTTTTTTTATTACATTATTGAGAAGACCAACATGCATGCATGCGTGGGTTTTGGTCTGTTTGAGAGCATTTTTGTAATACCAAATTATTGTTTAAAAAGAAATTTGAGAATTTCGAGGAAGAAAATCCAGAGGAATAATTAATAATGATAATAATAGTAATTAGTTTGACAACTAAGAGAGTGTATATACATATATATTTGCATGGGAAGATGTTCCATTTCTTCACGAGCCAACTTTCGCTTTCAGTTTCAGATCAAAATTCAATTCCCTTCTCTCTTCAACTTGTGCCATTCAGCAGTTAAATGTCAAAAATCTCCCACTCTTTTCTTATCCTTTCTCTTCCTTTTAATATTCATCTTTATAATATTTAACTGTTATTCCCATAGTCCATAATTGACTCCTCCATATAAGGATATTTTGATGGAGAATATTCACCAATAGACCCCTTTTACTTTATTATACCTACCAAAAAATCCATATGTAAAAGTAATTTGTCTTCACTTACGTTATCGTGTAACGGTAATCTGAGAAGTTGACTATTTTGGTAGTTTACCCATAAATTTTAGACTCCATAAGTAGGGTTGACAAGAATCCTATAAGGGTATGGTAAACATTAAAAAAATTTTAAATTGCTTGTGGAATAAAATATATATACGATCAATGTAGGAAATGCTCACCCATAATAAAATACTTAATTAAAATTGTTAAATGTGTATGATCTTAGTCCATGTTAGCATGGTTGAAAGAATCGGACCAAATCGACTTACAGGGTCAAGAAAATGTATTTTAACCGGTTCGATTGATTATCTAAACTAGTAAAAAGATCGATTGAACTTATTAAGAATCGATTAAACATGATTAAATCTAGTTTAAATATTTTTTTGTTATGATTTATAAAATGAATATTTATATTCCTTTTTATGTGTTTATTTGGGTTTTTTTCAATTTTTGTTATTTTAATAAAAAATTTTAATTTTTTTCATGATTAAATCAAAATTTGATGGTCTAATTAGTTCGACTTTCACCATTGTTTTCATAATGTTGCATATTAGCCACTATGTATTCATATAATCACTATGTATGTATATAATCACTAGTTAAAAAGATGTAAAGAACAACACTGTCTTAATATCAAGTTTCAAACATAAAACAAAACCCTTAGTTACCACAATTTGAGCATAAAATCTGTTCTTCATTTGTTAATTAGATTTATTTGATTCGTTGCCTAATTTGTATATATCAGATCAAAGAGTAAATTTGTCCTCCTGTTAAAAACACTATCCTTTTTTACGGTTAAAATTTGGTCTATGTATGTTAGCATGAGGCACATTATTTTTTAGTTATTCTATCAGCCACACTAATTTTTAATAATATAAATAGATGAATTTTTTAACAGAAATAACCAATTTTTTCTTTAATCTAATGTACAAGAAAAATGTAATCCAACTCATTATATTGTTTGCTTCCAAAGTATTTTACAATTGAATTATTTGTTGGGCCATAATACCCCCATCCTATAATTATTTTGGGCCACATCAAGTCCAATAGTCCAACTAGTGTGGGCAAACCCTAAAAATGATAAATTTATTATATAATTCTTTTAAAATTTATGAAATTATAAATTAATATAATGATAGAAATATTACTCATATTTTACTCTATTTAAAACAATTTTCTAATTTGACCCCTTTAAACTAAAGTCAATGCAAGACCAATGCAACACTTTCGCTCGGCTTTGGTCATTCACTTAAGGTGAATTTGAATGGGCGGTGCGTTTACCTGCAGTTAGTGTAAAAATAGCGGTGGCAGTGGGATTAAATATTGTAGCGTGAGACAAAAAGTAAGCCAAAAGCATTGCACCGCACCCAATCGCCCATCCAAACCCACCCTTAAACAACAATCCAAATGAATAATTATAAAATAAATTACCTATTGAATGATATATTTTGCAAATTTTAATTTTATTTATATTTTCCCATTATGAATAATTTAAGAATTGTATAAAGATTATAAATGTATACATAATTTATGCATAAACAATTTGAATTTGAGGGATTAAAAAATAACTTTTTTAAATTTTATTTACACTATCAAAACAAAAATATAAACATATGTGTCGAATGCATAGATATACAGTTGGGATTGGACCAAAAAGTGTTGGCTACAATAATAATGCACAATGCGTTCCTAAAGGGAAAATGGGGTACGATACTTGAAAATGATATTATTTTATATTATATAATTGTTTTATATATTTTTTATTCTATATAACTTATATGTTAAATTTTTTATAATTTTTTTGAATATATATTTTTTTAATTTTGGATTTTTTAAAGGGTATCATATTATCAATTGTCATTTGCAAATGTGGCACGTTCTAGACTTGATCATGGGTCGGATCGGATCAATGCAAAATTTTAAGTTCATTTTCTAAGCTTGTGTTCAGCCTGACACGAAAAACTAAAATAACCAAATTCGGTCCAGATAAAAAATATTAAACCCGAGTCCGGCCCGACCTCGCATGTATTAAATTTCTTATATAAAAATAAATTTAAAAATATAATACATTAAATAGACTAAAAAATTAAAATAAATGTTATACTTAAATAACACTAAGATAATAGCAACTTAGCAAGCAAATGACTCTAAAATAAATGTTATACTTAAATAACACTAAGATAATAGCAACTTAGCAAGCAAATGACTCTAAAATAGTAGCAAAATTAACAATAAAAGAAGAGTTATACATTATCCAAATAATAACAACAAAATAGTAGAAATAAAATAACAAAATCGAGGCAAAAAAAAGGTCAAAATAGTTTGCAGATTCATGACGTTCAAAATTGTTTCACGGGAAAAAAAAAACTAAATTGTAGAATAGAAGGAGAATGAGAGCTTTTGATTAATATAGACGGTACAAATACAACAACTATTTTAATACGATGCGTTTAATTTTTTTTTTACGATATAGTATCGTTATAATATTTAATTTATTATTATGTTATTATTACCCTAACCAGAAATAAATGTAAGTTAATTCAGAAAACCTTTTACTATTATTACTAGAGAAAGATTTAACACACAAACAGCAGATCCAAAGTGCGTTTTCATTATTGTTACTAAGCAAAGATTTAGCATTAAACTGTTTAACCAACTTTCTTCCCCACTCAAACTGGTCAATACCCACAATTCTATTTAGTCCATACATTCATTTTCCCTACAATTTTCTTGTCTACCTTACTCTGATTCAATTAATTTTATCCTTTTATAATTTTAAAATTATAAATTAATGTAAAAGTAGTAAAATTTCGGTTTAACCCTTTTAAAATGGGTTAATATACTATTCGGTACCCAAGTTTGGTTTTAATGTTTAATGTAATACTTGAATTTAGCTTCAATCTTCACTACATGATGTCAAATATTTATTACACTATTGAAGCCAAACTCAAGTATCAAATTAGGTCCAAAACAAGTCAGATACAAACATTGAAGTCAAGATCAGATACCGAATGTTATCATTATCTTTTTAAAAATTAAAAAAAATCAAGTATATATAATGATAAAATTATGCTTTGATCCCTTTAAAATTTTATAATTTAATTTTACTCCTAAAATAAGTTTATAGCTTTGCCCTATCCAAAAACATTAGAGTTTGAAATTGTCTCAACAAGCATCCCAATGAATTCAACTTAAAATGATTAGATATCAAAATGATTTGAACTTGTAGTGATCATATCCAAAAGAACTTAGATATCAAACACGAGTTAAACGAATCAAAATTTAAAATAACTCAAATAAGCTATAATTAACCACACGAACTCAAAAACTTTAAACATTGACCTAACCCCACACTCTATTTTGTCGTACAACACCGGCCAAGAACTAACCAAAAGTAGAAGGAATAATGATTTATTTAACTCTCTAATTTAAAAAATAATAATTTTAACCCTTCATTTAAATTTTCATTTCTTTCGGTTATTAAATTTACGTTGTTCGTTAAATCACCTCAAAATAGAAAAAAATTAACATTGATTAAATTTGCTAGTGTGGGATAAACATGGATATTAAGTTAAGGAGAAAAGATTGTATAAAACTATAATCTCACGTCATCCGTATCCCTTTCCAATAGGAGAATGACAAATCAAAATTTTCCTCTTTATTTTTAGGATTTTTAGCAGTTGAATTTAAATTTTTGGAATGAAAATTTATTTTCCCGTGTCAGTTTCATCACCTGTTGAAATAATAAGCAAATGCCTACAATTTTTTCTCTCTCTTCCATCAAACACGACCTGGAAAATGTTTACAATTTCCCTTCCACTTCTCTTCTTCCTCATTGTCTCACCTTCTTCTTCACAACCCACCGAGTTCTTCTTCTCTGGATTCAAACACTTAATCGATCCCAACAACTTAACGTTAGCAGATGAGGCTGAGATTGAAAAAAATGGCGTTTTGCGTTTAACCAATCACACCCATTTTTTACAGGGTCACACTTTTTATAGCTCGCCGTTTAGGTTCAAGAACTCAACTGATGGCCGAGCTTTTTCGTTTTCCACCACCTTTGTTTTCGGCATATAAGTGGTGATGGCTTTGCTTTTATCATCACCCCATCTAAAAATCTAAAAGCATCTTCTGGTCAGTACCTAGGGATGCTCAACGCAGCCGACCCGGGTAACTTGTCGAACCATCTTGTTGGAATTGAGTTCGACACGGTTCAGAATTTGGAGTTTAAGGACATCGACGACAACCATGTCGGCATCGACATTAACAGGTTGGTCTCCAATGCTTCGGTTGCTGCCGGTTACTATCGCCAGGGTAGTTCCACAAAGCAAAACCTTAGTCTCAAGAGTGGGAAACCAATCCAAGCTTGGATTGATTATGATTCAATCGACAACGTTATCAATGTAACGATTGCACCCAGTTCTAAAAGACCAACAACCCCAATCTTGTCGTTTCATGTCGATCTTTCCCCGTTTCTTAATGAGTTCATGTACGTTGGTTTCTCAGCTTCAACAGGTCAGCTTGCTAGCTCGCATTATGTTTTAGGTTGGAGCTTGAAAATCAATGGACAAGCTCAAACTCTTGATCTATCTTCTTTACCGTCATTCTCCAGACCACCAAAAAAACATACAGCTTTAACAGTTGGTATGTCGGTTTCAACTGCCAATCTTGTCTTAATTGTTCTTTCCGTTGCGATTTATTTCATGACCAAAATGAAGATTGGGAACTGGAGATTGGGCCACAAAGATATACTTACCATGAACTCAAACAGGCAACCGATGGTTTCAGCGACAAAACATTTCTCGGACAAGGTGGTTTCGGTCGTGTTTACAAAGGAACACTTAAAAACTCAAAACCTGATGTTGCTGTCAAGCGAGTTTCCCATGAATCAAAACAGGGTTTACGTGAATTCATGTCGGAAATTTCGAGTTTGGGTCGGCTTCGACATCGGAACTTGGTTCAATTATTGGGATGGTGTAGGAGAAGAGGCGATCTTCTTCTTGTTTACGATTTCATGGCTAATGGAAGCTTAGATAAGTTGTTGTTTGATAACCCTAAAACAATCCTGAATTGGGACCACAGATTCAGGATCGTAAAAGGTGTTGCTCCTGGGCTTCTCTATTTACATGAAGGATATGATCAAATTGTGATTCATAGAGATATTAAAGCTAGTAATGTGTTACTAGATGATCAATTGGATGGAAGGTTAGGAGATTTTGGCCTCGCGAAATTTTATGAACATGGTTTGAACCCAGGGACAACTAGGGTAGTCGGCACGTTGGGGTATCTAGCACCGGAACTTTTCAAAACCGGGAAGGCCACGACAAGCTCTGACGTGTATGCATTCGGGGCACTCTTGCTCGAGGTCGCTTGTGAGCGTAGGCCTGTCGAACACAAGGCATTGCCTGAGGAAATGGTGTTGGTTGATTGGGTATGGGAGAAATATAGGCAAGGAAGGATGGTTGGTGGACACTAAGCTACAAGGCCAATACAATGAAAGTGAAATAATGATGGTGCGTAAATTAGGATTCATTTGTTCCAACGATGTGCCTGCATTACGGCCCAGCATGAGGCAAATAGTGCTGTATCTCGATGGAGAGGCTGAATTAATTACCAGAAAATTTGAGGCCACCGGCTGCATTTGACGGCAATGCCGAGGAGGCCCTTATGTTGCACGATTCTTTGGTGTAACATAATGTAACAAGTTTGATGTAATTTTTAAATAATGTGGTCGTGATTAAAGCAAGAAACTTTTGGATAGAATTGGGCCAATCACGTTTTACATACTTCTTCTATTGGGTTATTGATACGTAACCCTTTAAACAACGTAGCTTTATACATTTAATACTTAAATCTAATTCCATGGGGGATTCACTAGTTTGACTTTCTAGAAATAGATATTGCAGTAAGGCAAGATGACATAAAAGAAACTGTTAGGAACAACCGACACCTAACAAAGATATGTTCATAACACAAATCTGTTTTGTCTTCGTTATCAAGTTTCAACGTTAGGAAGTTGAAGGCTACCCTGCACCACATTAACCCCTTCTTTACTCTTTAATATCCTTTTTCTCCTAAACGAATCTAGTATTTTATGAGTATTCAGACATAATATGAGGACATGATATTTCCTATATTCATTAAATACATAAAACTTTTACGATATTTAATTATCTCTACATTTGGTCGAAATAAAATAAAATAAAATATGAAAATAATTGGTCGGTTTTCAGTTCTGAGTTAAAAATTCAGAATCATGCATGGAGTTTTCAATGTTTTTTAATGAACCAAATGGACGAATGTAACATAAAAAGCTAATGAATCTTCAAACATTTTCCCTGCCTTAAACACCACTCCACAGGGATTAACCAGCAACCAGTTGGGTCAAATCAGCAAGTTGCTGCTAAAAGACAACCACCTAATTAACAAACTAATCACTCCTTGTCCTGTAATATAAATTCATTCACTTGTTCCTTTTCTCAACATCCAAATCAGTATTTTGATCCCACTTTTGACTATCAGCTGAAAAAGATTAAAAAAACGTAGATATGGTTTCTGTTCTTACATCATCAGCCCTTTTCAAGACTTTATTGTTCCTATCTTTATGTTCTGTCTGGTTATTACCTGATTTAGCACTTGCAAAACATGCAGGCATTACCAGGCATTACAAGTTCAATGTATGTTTTGCTTCCTATCCTATCATTTTGGCTAACATTTATGTTCTTTCTAATTCCTTTTAATCTTTCCACAGATTAAAATGCAAAACGTGACAAGGTTGTGTCAAACAAAGAGCATTGTGACGGTCAATGGTCAGTTCCCGGGTCCTCGTATAATAGCGAGGGAAGGCGACCGGCTTCTCATCAAAGTGGTCAACCATGTTCAATACAATGTCACTATTCATTGGTATGAAACTTCAATTTCCTATTACTTAAAGGGTTACCATTTTATTACAAATTATGCAAATGCTGGCATTTTATTACAACTTGTAAAACCAGGCATGGAATCCGGCAATTACGGAGCGGATGGGCCGATGGACCTGCTTATGTCACACAGTGTCCGATTCAGACAGGGCAATCCTATGTATACAACTTCACCATTACAGGCCAAAGAGGGACCTTGTTTTGGCATGCACATATCTCTTGGCTGAGAGCTACTTTGTATGGACCTATTGTTATCCTCCCTAAACGACATGCATCTTATCCGTTTCCTCAACCTTTCAAAGAATTTCCGATCGTATTCGGTAATTACAACATGACAACTTTTCTTATATCGGGTCACCTAAGAACAATATGTTTGAATCTTGGGTTAATTTGTTCGAGTTTTGCAGGGGAATGGTGGAAAGCCGACACTGAAACGATTATAAACCAGGCCATGGCAACCGGAGGGGCACCGAATATCTCGGATGCATTCACCATTAATGGTCTCCCAGGCCCTTCTTACAATTGCTCAGCTAAAGGTACCACATCATATTATTACATTCACTGTCAAATTCAAGACATCGACTTACAGCAAGTACACTAAATGTATGCAGAAACGTTCAAGCTTAAAGTGAAGCCTGGTAAAACCTATCTTCTTCGTTTAGTCAATGCTGCACTCAACGACGAGCTCTTTTTCCGTGTTGCAAACCACACCCTAACCGTCGTAGAAGCCGACGCGGTCTACGTCAAACCATTCAAGACAGACATTGTACTCATTACACCAGGCCAAACCACTAATGTCCTTCTCAAGGCCAAATCCAAGACCCGAACGCCAAATTCGCTATGTCAGCTAGGCCTTATGCCACCGGACCGGCCACTTTCGACAATACCACGGCAATCGGTATCTTAGAATACAAGAAATCCGCTTCGGCCTCGAGCTCTAACAACATGAACATCCCATTACTAAAAGCAAAACTTCCACAGTTCAATGATTCCACTTATGCTATGAAATTCAACCAGAAAATCCGTAGCCTCGCCACGAGAAAATTCCCGGTAAAAGTCCCCAAAAAAGTCGATAGACGGTTTTTCTTCACGGTCGGGTTAGGGATACTCCCATGTTCAAAAAACCAAACATGTCAAGGTCCTAACAACGTAAGACCAGCAGCTGGAATTAACAATGTCTCATTTGTACAACCAAATACGGCTCTTCTCCAAGCTCATTTCTTTAACCGATCAAAAGGAGTTTACACCACCAATTTCCCGACCAACCCACCATTCAAGTTCAACTACACCGGCACACCACCAAAAAACATCATGTTAGACAGTGGAACCAAACTGGTGTCCTTAAATTACAACACCAGCGTAGAACTGGTAATGCAGGACACAAGCATCCTTGGTGCTGAAAGCCACCCTTTACATCTCCATGGCTTTAACTTCTTTGTATTAGCTCAAGGCATTGGCAACTTTGACCCTAAAAGAGATCCAGCCAAGTTCAATCTTGTCGACCCTGCCGAGAGGAACACGGTAGGGGTACCGTCCGGCGGGTGGGTCGCTATTCGGTTCCTAGCAGACAATCCAGGGGTTTGGTTCATGCATTGCCATTTGGAAGTACATACAAGCTGGGGATTGAAGATGGCATGGGTGGTTAATGATGGAAAAGGCCCTAAACAGAAACTAATGCCTCCACCTGCTGATCTTCCTAAATGCTGAACCATTCTTTTTCTTTAGCTTGAAATTGTTTTAAATCTCTACTTTTGACTACATAATGTAAGAGACAACAATTCTTCCTTTACAAATATAATTTCATTTTTCCTTAAACTTTTGGCCTCATTTACACTCTCAAATCTAATACAAATTTATCTTATCAATAAAGTATATATAAACAGTAATGTCATTAAAATTTTAAGAGTTAAATTAATTTTTCCATCTAAAGTTAAGGGGCCAAAGTGATCCGGAAAAAAAATTAGTTAACTTCAAGGACTAAATTTGTCATTATGCCTAGTAATTAATTTATGGTCAATATATTGACAAAATTAATCTTTTGGGGTTAATCTAAGAAAAAAGAAAACGTTAAGGGGCATACGAGTAAAACGAGAGAAAAATATTTTAACGGCACCGCACCATCTCCTATGAACAGTTGTCTCCCAATACCAACTTCTCAAATAAAAAGCTCCATTCTTTTCTTTTTTTTTCCTTTGATAAAGATCCCACCTTGTCATTTCACCAGCACCGGAGACGCCGTCGTTTTAAACGCCGGCGCCTCCACCACCCGTGCCGACCGAAAGCATTACAAGAAAACGCACAGCTTTTAAACCATGACGCGAGGCTTCAGCTTTTCTTTGCCTGTAATGGTTGTCGTTTCGGCCATCGCGTTCGTCTATTTCTGTACGGTCTTTGTTTTCACTGATCGCTGGTTTGGTCTAATGACCTCTCCCGGTATCATGAACGCCGTCGCTTACACCGCTGTCTCCGTCATGTGCGTGTTAAATTACGTCTTTGCTATCTTCATGGATCCAGGTCGTGTCCCATCTACTTTCTTGCCCGACATTGAAGATTCCAAGGTTCCTATCCATGAGATCAAACGCAAGGTACGCTCAGAAAACATGAACCAATTCGATGTTTAGCTAAGATTGTCTATGTTTTCTTGTCCTGAAAGACGAGAATGTTTGATTGGTTTTCTTTTTGTAAAGTTTGATCCTTTAAGTAAGAAAAAAAAATTGATTCTTGCAATTTGGATTTGTTAGAAACCAAAAGAACAATTTTGGGATTGTTAGAATTGTTTTGATTATTGCATGCAATGATTCAAATGAGCTGATTTTGAGGTTGCAACATATTAGCAAATTTTGGAATTGAGGATAAATAGGGTAGATTCAATTACCTAAAAGGGGAATTTTTTTTAATTAGGTTTTATTTATTATGTGTCAAAGATGCCAAAAAAATAAGATGAGCAAATTTCATTATTATAAACATTCTAATAAACAGATAAATTACTGCTCTGTATTCAAAGGTTTGTTTGATATATGCTGCATTGTAGAAAGCTATATTACTCAGACTCGTATAGGAGTGTCGGATACAGGTATATCTGATGCAGGAAAGCTGAGTTCTTTCAAGTTTTTCGATTTATTTTGGGGTCCTTTGAAGATCATATCTCTATATTCATTTATGAATGTGTTAGGAAATGGGTACTTATAAGAAAATTGAAGAGCCGGAGCGATATAGATAGAAAGCCCTTGCAGTATCAAACACTGTTATGTCTTATTTGATTGTTAACCGTAATAGAGACCGTTATTTCAATGCTGCATCGTTTGTGTCAGGATGATGCACTGGCTGTCCTTGAGGTCCCTCTAATGACCGGTGCTTTTTTTGTCGTGTTGCATCACTGTTATAGTTTCCTTGTTCTTTCGGATGAATAACTTATAAAGGCATAAGTTGATGTGATCGTGGGTCACATTTGATCTTAATATTAACATTTGGAAGAAGTTGGTTTTCCCTTTTTGCTTGAATCTTGTCTTCTATTCGAAGACCGGTTTTGATTTTGTCAAAATAATCTCAATGGTACAAAAAATTCCACATGTAAGCGGAGTTAAAATCTTCATAATTTGGGTCAACTCCTCTAGACAGTATGCTTAACCCAGGGTAGTCAATGGAACTTTATGGTATTCAGGAGGTTAATAGACATCCTTACCTTTTTTGTCGCATTACTTCTATTTCTGTCATCTTTTTCAGATTCCAACTTTTTTGGAATGTTTTTTAGGGAGGGGACTTGAGATATTGCCAAAAGTGTTCTCATTTTAAGCCTCCTCGTGCACATCATTGTCGTGTTTGCAAGATATGCGTTTTGAGAATGGTACGTGCAATCTATGTCATCATTCATGCATGCTTAATTGTCATCGATACTAAATGTGCTCTTCTTGATTCACAAGGATCACCATTGCACATGGATAAATAATTGCGTCGGCCATGCCAACTACAAGGTCTTCTTCATCTTTGTCGTATATGCAGTAATTGCTTGCATCTATTCTCTGGTATGTTATATCATAGTAACATATTGATATGTTTAGTCTCCTTGCACATAAGTACCACTTTTTCCTTTGGATTGGCCTCCGGCATGGTGTATGGTTTTACCGGGGCCACCCCAGCCGGATTCTGGTAAAGTCTTTCAGTCCTTTTTCTCATATATTTTTCTACTAAATGTCAGGTTTTACTCGTGGGTAGTCTAACTAATGATTCCCAAAACGACAAGCAGCAAAGTGCAGACTCTTTCAGAATCTTATACGTAATTTCAATGATACCACGTTTCTAAAGCTAGAACTTGTCATACTTATGGTATGCTAATGGCTTAGTATTTTTCAGGTTATTTCCGGATTGTTGCTTGTTCCCTTGAGTATGGCCTTAAGTGGTCTTTTAGGTTGGCATATCTACCTCATTTTGCAAAATAAGACAACAATTGAGGTAATGAGGATTATTGTTTCTTGTATTTTTGTTTATTTCTAATCATATTTCCCACTTGGAATGATTGTTTTACTTCCTTCGGTTTTCGTTTTTAAAAAACCGGCAGTATCATGAAGGGGTGAGAGCCACATGGCTTGAAGAGAGAGCAGGGAACGCCTATAAGCATCCATATGATCTCGGTGCCTACGATAATCTAACAACGGTAATAACTAGTAACGAACCTGCTCTCTAACCTTTCTCTGTACTGAGGCATGTAAATGCTGCAATGGTGGCTTTTACAAAACTATAGTAATAGGCCATTTTCAACTTTTTCATATGCTCCCCATCTTATTGTTTCAGGTATTGGGTTCAAATATCATTTGCTGGATATGCCCTACATCAAAGCACATAGGTAATGGTCTCCGTTTCCGAACGGCCTATGATGGCTTACCAGTTACATCAACATCAAAATGAAGTTTGCGTGTTACTTGTGGTAACATGAGGGCTTCAAATATCCCCAGTTTTCAAGTTGTAGCCTATAATACCGTCACCTCCTGGTAGTCCAGGACAAAGAAGCCCCGGTGGCGCCAGCAAGTGATAATGGAGGAGGATCTGAAAAAGGACCTAAAGCAAGGCAGTTTCAAAAAGTAATTTAGAAATAGGATTAATGGGGTTTTTTACTAATAGGTCATAACAATGTAGAAGTGATCATGCAAATCAACAGATACAAAGTGTATCAAATCATGTAAACACATCTGCACAACCCTTCTAACTAAATACAAAGTTTTTTCATTTTCAAATTTACCATATCGTCCCACTTGGTCTTCGTACTTTCTACAATCCTATGATTACATCAAAGGACCTAAATGTGGTTTAAGGAGGACCTAAATGATAATATAAAGATTTAAGCAGGGGTTAAATATGAATTTAAGAAAAATACAGGTTTTTCCCCAAATTTGCCTTTGTTTATCACGTAAACATAAAAAAGAAAAACGGGGGCGCCCACCTTATGCATGGCGCTACCTCCGAGAAAACAAGCTCGCGTCGCTCATCTTAGGTTTATCATATCACGCGCTCTGTTAAATTGCAAAACAAACTCTTCAAACATTAACAAAGCTTTAACTATTTTAATTGGCTCGTGTATTTCACGCTCACCGACTAAGTACATTAGAATATTTCAACTGTATGCCAAGCTCCGACCGTTCTTTGTGTATTAAGGAACTTAAAAACAACATTAAAAGCAAACAGACAAACAAAAAAAGAACATAATAAATTAAATGAGATAAATCCATCAGATGCTTACACCTCAACTTGCTTTGTATACATTCCCTCAACTGATCAATCAAACCATTCATCCATCCATTCTTCAATGATATGTACAAACATCAAACGAATCACTCCAAAACAAGACAAAAAAAGAAAAAGAGAGACAATTTTGATATCTTTTTAAGCATCAAAATCAACACTGCGGAAGATCAGACGGTGGTGGTTGCAACTTTTGGTTTGGTCCTGGACCATCCAACACTATCCATGTCATTCTCAATCCCCAACTTGTATGAACATCTAAGTGACAATGCATGAACCATGCACCTACGTACACAACAAAACACAAATACAGATTATTTGATATTTGTTGCACTCATATATAATATTACCTTGGTAAAAGTATCATGATCTTTATATTAGGAGTTAGATTACATTTTACCCTTCTACTTTAAATATGAGTAAATTAGTCCATGTACGTTAAATTAAAAGGTAAATTGATCCTTTCTGTTATAAATTTCATCCATTTGTACTGTTAAAAACTGATATGGCTGACGAAATAACCAAAAAATGACACGTGTTACCTTGTGCTGATTTACAAGGACCAGTTTTCAATAACAGGACTGGATGAAACATTTAAGAAAAGGATCGGTTTACGTTTTAATCTAACATAAACGTTTTTTAAGTATAGAGGGCAAATGCAGTCCGACTCCAAGTAAAGGGCCTTCATGTCTTGAAAAAGATGAATTTTACCTGGATTGTCCGCAAAAAACCGAATAGCGACCCAACCGCCAGCCGGTACACTAGCCGTGTTCCTCTCCATCGGATCGACAAGGTTGAATTTCAAAGGGTCTTTATTCGGATCATAGTTGCCGAAACCTTGTCCAACGATGAAGAAATTGTATCCATGAAGATGGAGTGGGTGACTCTCTGCACCAAGTATGCTTGTGTCTTGCATCACTAGCTCGACACTTGTGTTAAACGGAAGCACCACTGCGCGTGTTCCGTTCATAACGTTAGTGTTGTTCGGTGCGGTTCCGGTGTAATTAAATGGAATTAATGGTTGTGTAGGAAAATCTGTAGTGTATACTCCATTTTGTCCGAAGTAATATGCTTGAAGTATAGCTATGGTTGGGAGTTGAAATGAAACATTGTTTACCGAAGCAGCGAATTTGCTTGAATTGTTAGGTCCTTGACAGGTTGTGTTTTTCGGACAAGGGTTCGTCCCGAGTCCGACCGTAAAGAAAAATTTCTTGTCGACGGTTTTCGGTACGTTAGCAGGGTATTTAGCATTGCCTAAGCTACGAAATTTCCCTGTAAAGTTTACTACAAATCCCGTAGCATTAATAGGAGGGAGTACTGGTTGAATTATGGTAAGATTTTTAGATGATTTGTGATTATGATGGGATGGATGTTCATATTCGAGAATCCCGACAGTAGTCGAGTTATCGAAGGTGCCTTGTCCGGTAACGTAAGGCCTAGCAGCCATTAAGAAGGTGGCGTTAGGGAATTCAGGTTTGGTTTTGAGCAGAACATTTGTGGTTTGGCCCGGTGTGATGAGTAACTTGTCGGTCACGAAAGGTTTGGTATATACCGCATCACCTTCGACCACCGTTACCGTGTGATTGGCAATGCTGAAGAAAAGCTCATCATTAAGTGCAGCATTGATTAATCGGAGAAGATACGTCTTTCCCGGTTTCACCTTCAACTTATAAGTGTCTACAAACATTCGTACAGGGTACCGAAAATTATGACGTTAAACTCCAACTATCACATTGCATGAATGGTTCAATTTTAGCACTAATTTATACATTACCTTTAGAAGAACAATTGTAGAGTGGACCTGGGTAGCCATTGATAGTATATGCATCCGAAACATTTGGTCCAGCACCTGTTTGTAGTGCTTGGCTGATTATAGCTTCAGGGTCCGAATTGAACCACTCTCCTGAAACCCCAAACCCGAAACCGGATAAGCCGATGCTTATGCCTTACATTAATGTTATTATTACATATGCCAAGTTTATCTTACCAAGCATGATGGTGACTTCCTTGTCGGGCTTCGCAAACGGATACGATTCATTACGCTTCGGGAGTATAATTATCGGTCCATAAATCGATACTCTCAACCAAGATATATGAGCATGCCACCACAGAGTTCCTCTTTGTCCTGTAATTGTGAAGTTATAAATGTACGACTGGTTTGCTTGTATAGGACATTGTGTTATGTAAGACGGTCCGTCCGACCATCCTGTCGTTAGCTGTCGAACACCGTGCCTGTTTGAGACAAAACCAAACAAATCATTAGAAAAAGCAAAAACAAGTTCAACATCGCATTACCATTCGAACCAAAGATTCATACCAGTGAATGGTGACATTATTTGCAATATGATTAACCACCTTAACAATCACTCTATCACCTTCCCTGGCCACTAATTGAGGCCCCGGAAACCTCCGGTTCACGGTCAGAACCGTCCTCGTGTGGCATAGTCTCGTAACATTGTGGTACTCAACCTTAAATCATTTAAACAACAACACCACATTAAAACATTATGAAAAACATAAATTGAAAAAGACAAAAGCAAAGCAAACAGTTCCATCAGTACATTGAACTTGTAGTGTCTTGTTTCACCAGCTGCATTGTTCATAAACAGCAATAAAACCCAAAAACAAAACAGCATATGTGAAGCTGCCATTATCCTTTTTGTTTCAATCGTAAACTTAGAATAAGAAAAAAGCTAAGAACAAGGAGGGTAATATATAGGAATAAAATGTGTGTGTATATATATATGGTTGAAATATGTTGATTAGGTGCTAAGGGTTTTTTTTTTTTTTTCACTGTTAAGATGGTCTTGGTCGAGCTGAACTTTAGAGTGTTGGTAAAGTAAAGAGTTTTATAATTATTTTTATTTTATTTCTTTTGGGTTTGTTTGTCTAAACTTTGAAGTAAATCTTGATTACCAGAATGACCTTTTTCTTGATTCGTCCTTTTTACAAAGACATAAAACAGGTAGATTATGCACATCAAATCATCACTTAAGAATCTACTTAGTGGTCCTTATTATGTAATTAAAAAGAAGTGTCAATTTATTTGGACTACTTGTGTGTACAAACAAATCCCATAGCTGGTATATATACAGAAATTAACTTAGTTGACAAGAGAAGAAAAAAAAAAGTAGTCAAATACCTAACATCAGGTAATATGATGAGTTAATCACTAAAATTTTCAAGTTTTTTTTTTTTTTGGTTTAGAGTGTAACGTGTTTCATCGTTGCAGTCGGTATTTTTTTTTCATTATGATTTGTTACAAGTCATAGATGCGTTTCTGCTAAGAGTTAGATTGCATTTTACCCTTATCTACTCAAAAAATGGGCAATTTAATCTTTACGTGTTAGATCAGAGAGCAAATCGATCTTTTCTATTAAAAATTCCATTTATCTGTATTGTTAAAAATCGGCGTAATTGATAGAATAACCCGACAGTGACACGTGGGATGTCACATATAGCTCGTCCTAACATCAAGGACCAGTTTTTAACAGTAGAAATGAATGAAATTTTTAACAAAATGATTAATTTGCTCTTTCTTTGACATACATGGACTATTATGCCCATTTTTTTAGTAGAGAGAGTGAAATGCAATCCAACACTTAATACAAGAACTTCTATAATACTTTTAGCTATGTTCACCTAATTTACTTCAATTCTCTTCCAATTTCCTTGGAGCACTTGTTTCTCATGTTTGCTTTGTATTTTGATAGCAAATTTAAGAAGGTTAGTATTGAGTTATTGATTGGTTGTATTGTGAGTTACAGTTTTAAAAAAAAATAAAGAAGATCTGAATCGATTTCATAGTTTAAAACCGTACGATTTAATAGTATATTCATTTCACAGTTTGTTTATCGTGCAAAAACGCAACCAATACAAAATCCTCTAATGAGTAGAATGATACTCTCTCTTACTCATATATGAATCAATAACCAAATCTTCAATATATAACTATTATTAAACTCGTATGGTTGAATT
The DNA here is from genome assembly GCF_007990345.1 of Gossypium hirsutum. Lineage (NCBI taxonomy): Eukaryota > Viridiplantae > Streptophyta > Magnoliopsida > Malvales > Malvaceae > Gossypium > Gossypium hirsutum. The sequence continues at coordinate 72,623,170 of NC_053447.1, read as the reverse complement.
AATATGATTGTCGCGTCTCAATTAGGTTTTTTATTATGCCATGATATAAAAGAGATCTCTTCATCAAATATAATCTCGAAAATTGATGCCCAACATCCTTAAAAAGAAATGCTGCATGAGGAAGACAAAAGGAGGCTATGGTGTGATTTTAAAGGCCATTGTTACTGTGTTCTCAAGGTACTTCCTACTTCTTCCTTTGTTTCTAAATATTGACTTTGAAACTAAGGAATAAAATTGGTCATCATTTTATCAAATGATTTTCATTTAAGCAAACAATTAATTATATGATTACACCACTAAACATCAGCTTCATCATTTTCAAGTCCATCCTCAACTCTTTTAACAAAAATTAATGGTAAAATTTCACTTTCAACCCCCTAAAGCAATCTTGCATGTGGAAACCAATATATAGATTTCGAACCATACAAAGGTAGTTTGAAGATAAGGCATTGAAGGATTGAAAACAAAGAAAAAGAAAAGGAGATTTTTGTAAGACAAGGTCAAGGTTTGATAAGTGGGATTTAGTTGGGGGGAAACTAGTTGATGTCTGGCAAGTGTTTGGAAGACAAGGATGTTGCATCCGATGGCACCCCTGAGACCGACTCATATCTGCTCCTTAAACTGGTTTTTGGTACTATTCAATGTCCTCATTCCAACCATTTACTTTCTTTGCTTGCCTTGTTAACAAAAACTGATTGGTCAAACCTATAAATCTTCCACATCACTGCTTACGTTGGGACAACCTCAGTTATCTGTGTCAATCCACATATTCTAGTACTACGTTATCAACATGTATATTTTGAGTGCCATAGGTCAAATTATAAAATGATAAAAATATAGACTATTAAAATGATAAAATTATATTTTTACTATCGTAAAAATTACCCTTCTAACACAATTTTTCTAAGTCCACACTTAATTACCAACCAAAATGAGATGGGAAGGGCAACTACTGAACATAATTACACTAACCATTAATTTGACTTTTTTTTTTGAAAAAAGAAAGATAATCCATCACTTTAGAAAGTTCCTTGTTTTACTTTTTTTTTTTTCAATCACATTTATTTTTATATTTTCATCACCCAAAATTATTATATTTTTTACAATATTACAGAGTATGAGAGTTCGAATACGTTTAAATCCACTTTATTCTTCAATTTACGGGTAAAGAAACTAATAAATAATTTAAGCAAATGTATTGAAAAAAAAAACCCATTAATTAATGTAAATTCATAGCTAAAGTCAATCCATCCTATCAAAACTATGACTAAAATTCTGTAAAAAAAAGCATTCATGAAATTGAAACATCAACAACTCAATTCCATTCTGACTTTACAAATAAAATTACAATTCATTATAGGAAGGATTTACAGTCCTAATCAACATTGCTTTGCATTTAAACCATTTTTTTAATAAAATTAACTTACAATTCTATAATCAAACAAATTATAATTGGATGAAATTAATATTTATTTGGACTTAATCTCAATTTTTTAAAACTTTACAGCTTTTGAGACAATATTTATTGGGTTAAAGTATAAATTTGTTACCATACTATTCGTAAATATTGAAATTTATCATCCTATTTTATTTTAATTGATTTCTGCCGTTACACTTTAAGAATATGGGTAAACTTACCGTTCAACTATTATGTGATTCGATTTTGCTTCTAAACTTTATATTTTATAAACAAATATTATTTCAAATATTTTACTTTACTTAATTTATGGTTTTTAGCTATTAAAATCATTTTTATTTTAATTTTACCTTCAAATTATTTTAAATCCAAATTTAAACATAAATCAAGCTTTAGTACCAAAATTCAATCGAATAAAAGTAAAAAATGTAAATTTTAATATAAAGTCAAAGTGTAACAAATGTTAATTAATGTAAAATATAGTGACAAATTTTATTTTTCACGTTAACCCTAACTTATTGTTACTTATTTAAGTTTTTTATTTTTTATTTTTATTATTAAGGATAAAAAAACATTTAACCCGTAACTTTTTTCAACTTGGTCTCTAACTTTCTTTCAACTCACATTAGTCCTAATATTTAGTAACGTTTCTCAACTTAATCCTTAAACTTAGATCCTATTAAGGTGATGATGTGGCACTCAAAGTTTATGCCGCATCATCGCTTGAAAATTTTAAAAATCATATTGAAGCTAAAGATGACCTGGTACAATCTCGAAGTGTCGTATTATCATATCTTAACAAAATTCAAGTTCAAGGACCAAATGAGAAAAGCTGTCAAGTTCTAAGGTTAATTTGAAAAAAATTCTAAATTCAATTAATTTTCAAATTTAGGGACCAAATAATGTGTTAACCCTTATTCTTATTATGCATTTTTTAGGTAAATATTATTATGAAAATTTAAGCCGATTGTAAATGTAAGATCATGACCCAACAGGCCTCAACACTTTGCTTAATCATAACCATGAAAATGGCCCAAAAACAGATGGATTTATTAAAGGGAAAAAAATTGCACTTTTCATGCTCCTAGATAAATTATGAATTTCATATCAGTTCTACAAAGGGGGAATCCAAAAATTGTTTTAGGGGTAAAAATTGAATTGTAATTTGTTAATAGGTTAAAATATAATTTTATTATGCATTAATTTATGATTACATTATTTTAAAAGGATTTAATTGAATATTTTTCAATTTTAAGAGATCAAAGTGTAATTTAACCATATATTTATAATTTAAACAGGAGCTACATAACAATTTTTTTATTTTTAGGGGACCAAAGTTTCTGCCTACCCTTAATTTTGTCCTTGATTCTACATTAGAACTCAAAATAATTTTGGACATTTTTTTTAAAACAATCTCGGTTTTGATCATATCTGCTTTTTTTGATACAATGTTTAGAACTACCCATAATCCCTCCCTAATTCATAAACAAGAAGATAATACGCTTCAACACACTTGAACCCAGTACATATGTATTTTTATTTAAGACAAAATGTGAGACTTAGTGGACCAAAATCAGCAATACCTTACAAGTTGTATAAATGGTTACATTTAATGTCAAAGTCAATTCTAGAAGTACATGTAATGTGGCATTAAGGACACTGAATTTGGTTTGCAATTGAAAGAGTATCATGATCCCAAAAACCAATCATGAATCCCACATCTTGGAATATAACTTTTCACAAAAATTTGTATCACTCAATAAATTTCGAATTTTTTATTACTTCTTTTTAATAATGAAAATGAGACGGGATGGGACGGATTTTTTTTCATATCTATATATTAAATGCATATTGAAATTATTATAACCATCGAATAGAGTGGGATGAAAAGGGATGGCATATATAGATGTATCCAACATCATAAAGATAGTAGTGGAATCTAAATTTTAAGATCCATGACAAAGTGAGACGAGTGAAAAGACAATGTATGCCAATAATGAAGTGATAGTGAATTTAGCAATATTTAACTACTTACCCCTAGGTGTATATACAAGGACAAGTGGTTGGTCCTCTAAAAATGATAAAATTATCTTATAACCTCTTCAAAATTTAAAAATTATAAATTAGTATAATGATAAATGTTGACACCATTTTTTTGAATGAAAACGGGGTCAATTTGGATTTTGAAAATAAAACTAAAAATGGGAGTCGCCACCAATCTTTTTTCATGAGGTGTGATCGGGTCACCTCGTAAAATGGTTGTTTTTAATAAACGATTTAGATTTTATTAAAACAACGATTTTGGTCTACGGAAATTAGAAAAATGGGTTCGGGAGTCGGTTACGCACGAGGAAGGATTAGCACCCTCGATACGCCCAAAATTGGTACCTAGTTGATTAATCAGTGTCTTAGTGCCGAAAATTGAAAATTTGAAGAATTTTAAAAATACGATCCTTAAAAGAAACTCTGATAAGGTGAATTGAAATATAAGACTTTCTCGTTCCGAAGGAATATCACATCCAGCACGTTAGGACACGATATTCTATACCATCGAAACCAAGATCACCTTATAGTTTATTGAAGCCATACTTTGAAGCTTTAAGAGGATATTTGGCTATTTGGTCGAACAAGAAATCGAAACCCAGCACGTTAGGGCACATTTTCTCGTTTTTCCAAACGCGAAATATTGCCTCATTTAGAAAAATTTTCTTTTTGATGTTTAGTGTCAATGCTTGACAACAATAACGAATACGACAAGGTGAGCAAAGTAAAGTGAGTAACAACAATGCAATAGGCCAAATGAAATGACGAGGCGATTACATACACAAAGCATACAAATAAATAAATAGAACTAACATTAAAAAAAAGCACAAGTGTACATGAATAAATAAACAAGCACCAAATAACAATGATGACAATAAATACAATTATGTAAAAATGTATACGCATGTATAATTTAAAGCCCTAAAATAAGAAATGCATATAAATTATAGAATATGAAACATAGATAAGTATATACATATATAAAAAATCGGTAAGTATTATAAAAATAAAAATGTAAATGTGTTTATATATTTACAAATCGTGATAATATAAAATATATGTATGTGAGTTATAAAATATGTGAAATATGCAAAAAGCATTTTTAAGAATATAAAGAATATATATATAAGTATGTATATGATGTAAAATATGCATAAATATATGTAAGTATATAAGAATTATGAAATATGGAAAATATATTTAAGTAGGTATAAGTATGTATATATACATATATATGAATTAAGATGTATGTATTTATGTATATCTATGTATATAAAGATATGAAATATAAAATATAAAAAGTATATATTTATAATAAATGAAAAGTATGCACGTAAATATATATTATAAAAATGTATGAACAATTTGAAATTATGAATATTAAAGTATTTAATATAGATAATAATATATAAGATGATAATATATGAATTTAAACCAAATAAATAAACAGAATCAAAAAACTTGAGATAAATACTAGTCAATCTAAAATAGTTTAAGATAAAACAATATACAAAAGAAAATCTTAAACAATAAAAGAAACAGTTTTTATAAAATATATGAAAATTTTTAATGCAAAACAATTTCAAATAAATAATAAATATATAGGCTTAAAACAAACAATGATAAAATAGCATATATAAAAAGGTTAAACATATTAAGGATGTGGTTGAAACGAAATAAAAAAATGGGTCTTAAACTGCAAATACATGAAACAGGTGGCTAGGGGGACCTAAATAAATTGCGCTGAGGACATGAGGGATCGATTGTGCAATATCTCCCGTCCCTTATGCGCATTGCTTTGCGCGGGACCGAATTGGAAGAGGGGCGAAATTCTATGGTCGAAATTAAAAGAAAGAAAAGGCTGCATTAAATGGCGCTGCAAAATCGGAGGGACCAAAGACGCAAATTACCCATTAGGGCAAGAATGCGCTGGTCACTCTCCTTCAAACGACGCCGTTTTACTGCTAATATAAACCAAAAAATATTTTTTCATACTTCACTTTTTCATATTTTCTAAAAAACTGAAGGAGCCTCAGTTTTCTTCTCAACGCCCCCCCCTTCTCAAATGGCCGACGGTCTTCTCAAGACCTCCGTCGCACCACCAAAGTGGCCGGCGACCGGCGCCGAAGAATGGGCCCGTTAGCCCCTGCTCCGTGGCATCCTTGTGAGCCAAAGCTCCCTCAACCCATGGGAGTCGAAAACAAGGGAAGTTCTCAGCCTCCCGGACCCGATTCGGGCGATGGATGAGAGACCCTCCGACGGCGCAACCATGGCCACTTCCGGTGAGTTCCCTTCCCCCTTATTTTCGCTTTTGTTTTTTATTAGTTATTTAAGATAGATTTGCAAAAAGCGAAAAAAAGTAAAATAAAAATAAGATAAAACAAATAAATAAGAGAAAACGAAGAAGAAAATAGCACAGATTCAACCTTTAAATTTCTATTCAGATTTTGATTTCTGATGTGGGCTTTTTACAAAGAAAATCGAAGCCCCCCCTTTTTCCAAAAAATCATCCGTCCCCTTTGAAAATCTTTCCTTTCGGTTTTATATTGGATTACAATAACAATAAAGAATGCTCTTATTCCTCTGTTGTGGCTGCCTTTTTTTGTTTGATGTGTTTGCAGGGTATGGCCGGTATGGGCATCATGGTGGCAGATGCTTGGGCGGTGGCAGCCGGTGTCAGACGCGTGGGGGTAAGGGGCCGCTATAGTGGAGCAGGGTATGGGCAACGGCGCCAGAAACCTTAGGGTTTCTGGCTTTCCAAAAAATTTGGAGACTTGGGCTTATCGGGCTTCACTATTTTCGGGCTGGTGTTGGTTTTGTGTATTGGGCTAGGCCCAAAATTGGCCTGTACAATAAATTTACTGTTTAGCTTTCTAAAACATTTAGGATTCCTATTTAATCCCATAAACCAATTTTCTAACTGCTTTATTCAACCCTGTACGTTTCTTAAGCTTAAATGATTGAAAAACTCCAAATATATGGTGTTAATTTACACAGTAAAAAATGCAGAAAAAGTTAAAACCCCTAAGCTTAACGTCAATGCATTTATGGCTTATAAAGAAGAAATCAAGAGACTTATCTAAACGATGTGGGATAATGGATAATGGATGAATGATACTCACATGCCTTTGGTTCATGGAACTTTGTGGTGGAAAACAGCAAGTGAAGGACATGATGATGGGGCATTTTGGAATGTAGTAATAGTTTTGTGGTGTACCATGTCACATGGATTTTATTACACACATCTGTTCTATTTTTGTGACAGTATGGAAATGCATGTCCCAAACGACTTGGAAGTCAAACCCCAAAACTGCAAAACCACCAGATCTAATCCTTCCAACAGCTGTTCTTTTTTCCTCTTGTCCTCACTATTACAATTTTTAGCCATATTATCTTCTCGGTTATATAGATAAAATTTAGTAGACGTTACCCTTGTTCTTAATTTCAACCATTAAATTAAACAAATTGGTATAATTTTGCTTTCAATCCTCTTTACTTTTCAAACTTTTAAATGTTTGAGATTTAGTCTTTTTACTCATTTAAACATTAACATCCAATTCGTAACATGGTTAATCGTTGAAATAATTTCTATCTCTATTTGATGCGAACCATTATCTCAATTCGCATTATTTATTTAAATAACGACTGCAGATTCAAATTTTGGTGTTTAAAATTATTGGTTACAAAATGTTTATAATTTTAATTTTATATATATAAAAGAGTTTTTTGTGTGGATTTGAATATTCAAATTATATATATATATGCAAATTTAGATGTCCAATGAGTAATAATCACAAACCTATGGTGTTATTGAGCTGAATATCAGTTTACAATTGCCGTGGCCAAGGAAAGTGCGTGTCATCGTCCTTAGAGAGTAGGATTCCTTAACGATGATGGTGATGATGTGGGTCACATTTCATTTTAGGGTATAATAATGGGAGGCTTGTAGGCGACCAAAGAAGAAGACAAGCTTTTAGGGTGTTGCTTTTAGGGTTGGCAAGAGCTGGTTCTATCAGTTCTTTATTTATCTGAAACTCCCTCTTGATTTGATTTATTTAACATCACTAAAAAAAATACAATCTTGATCTACGTGTGTTTTTTTTTATATTTTCACTTAAAATCTGAATTTCATCTTGATTCAATTTATTAAACATCACTAAGAAAAATCCGATCTTGACTTACGTGTTAGACTCTCAAATTTTATGTAATAAAATTAACTAAACCAAATATATATTGATTTTATTCAAATCAACCCAAAACAACCCCGAAATTATAATTAAAAAAAGGATTTATTGGAAAAACAAACCCTCAATTTTTTTTTAAAAAATCAACTAAGTCCCTTCGAACTTTTTGCATCCAATTAAACCCTTGAATTAACAATTTTGATCAACGAGATTCTTTGACCAATGTTGGTCATTAGAAACTAACGATAATAATAACATGGCGGTCCATATCAATACCCACGTCAGCCTCAATTATTGTCATGGCAGTGACACATTAGCACTGATTGCTGGCATAACGTCTTTTAACAGCCACATCAACGTTGTTGTTAGTTTTTAATAGTCAATTTTTTTTTTTATAAAATCGGATTAAAAGTTGGTTTAAATCATAAAAGATTAGGATAACTAATAAATTATTGGGTTGCTTGTTGTAAAGCAAAACTTAGATAAGCATTGATGGAATAATAATTTGATCCCCAATCATTTGGTCTTGGGATGTTTTCAACTTGGCTTTAAATTCCACTTCTAGATTTGAATTATTATGTATCTTGCTCCCAATAATACCCTCCTCCCAACATTAGGGCAACTCCATTACTTTTTTATTTCTTTCAATAATCCAACATTAAAAAAACTAATTACTACTTTAATCATGATTGTTGGTTCTGTTTTTTGGCATGTTTGGTTAAATTCCATCATTAGTCTTTGTATTTTGCTTAATTTGCAAATCTAATACGCATATTTTCTTAAATTTTGAAATTTCAGTCTTAACCAAACGATATTTGTTAAATCCATTAAGTTGTATTCTGTTATTTTCTAAAAGTTGATGTGATCAGCTTGGTTTTTTCCCCCAAATTTCTCACAAGCAAAAAAAGAAGAAATGGTTGACATGCATGTTCTTGTCAATATTGAAATTCTGAAATTCAAAAAATATAGGAATTATGAATGATTCAATTAAAAAATATGGATTAAATCTATAACTTTGCACACAGTAGAAGGCTGATAGAAAATTTTAATCAAACAAGTTTACCTGCTATCATTTAGTTCATTACTAAGGTACATGGATTAAACCCATAACTTACGCAGAGTATAGGGACTAATTACATAATTAAACATGTTTCTTTCTAAACAATTTTGACATTTTCTTAATAAACAAAACAGCTAGAGTTGAATGCTAAATAAAAATATTGCACAAATGATCATTACTTAAAATTAAAAAAAAAAAAAGACTCCACACTTTCACTCAACACAAAAATTTCCATGTTTAAATACATTTTTAATATCTTGATCATTTAATATCGATTTAAGATTGAAACGATGCGTATCTATCCATTCCATCGTGATACCGATATTTATGATATAAAATATTAAATTACTATAAAATATTTGAGAAAAGTAATGTTAAAAATAAATTAATGATTTTGATGTGAAAATTGGTTGTATGATTGGCTATAAAATCATATAATGCAATACCAACTATTTGTATAGTTTTGGAAAAGAAATCAATCATTCTACAATAATGATCCTAAAGATTTATGAAATAAGCACAAGCCAGCATCTACTTGAAAAATAATTAAATAATAATAAATTTTATAAAAAAATTTTATTCACAAAACTATTTAAAAATATCTTAAAGTCTTAGTACCGTCAGTAGAGATTAAAGTTTTTAAATTTCGAGTATATGGATTCAAGTTCCACTTTATGCGGGTTATGTTTAAAATTATAAGACAAACATGTTGTTTTGTAATATTTAATTTTACGTATAGTAATTTTGGTCATTTAACTTTAAAAAGTTGTAAAATAGTCACTAAACTATTTGAAAGTTTTTTATTTAGATTACTGAGTTAAGTTTTTTAAAGAAAAGTCTAACTAGCGAACTCCAAAGGATTATTCGACGAACCATACGATAGATCACTACCCATCGATGAGTAGAAGAACGCATCTTAGATCCAAGTCAATCTAATGGTCAATACAGCAGCGGTGAGAGCTTTAGGTTGGTGCAGACAGTGCGGACAGAGAAGGCCATACAACAATGATTTCAAATACCAGTGACTTAAAATAAAAACTTTCGAATAGTTCAGTAACTATTTTGTAACTTTTTGATGTTGAATAATCAAAACGCAAACTCTAATTCGATAACCATTAGATGAAGATGCGTATGATTATCGAAATAAACATAAACTCTTACCATTGTACCAATAACTTGTTGCGGCGAGAAAAAAATCGATTTTGATGGGTAAAAATAAAACACCCATCACCAATAATTGGTTTTAATAGCATATATGTTTATATATAATAAAAGTATTCTATTTTTTAGATAAAAAAGGAAAAACAATATAATAATAAGTCATAGTCATAGACATTGAGCCACCCATGCAATTAAAATAGGTTGAAATAATTGAGAGGAAAGAAATTAGAAATGATCCTATCAAAAGACCCAATCCTCTCCACCACAAAAACTTTGTCTTTATGTCTTTTTCCTTGTAAGTAACCATCTATCATATAATTTATAGGTCTTTGAATGAGGAAGAAAGGACTAATTTATTTTTAGTATCCCCTTTTCTTATCATTCTTCCGTTTATTTATACTAATCTTGTTATAATAAACGTCGATAATGACGATAGGATGATTACAAAGCAATACAAAAAGAAAAATAAGAATACGCAGGTTTTACGTGAAAACTCTTTCGAGACCACGGACAGAGGAAAAAATTCACTAATATTGAAACATGAATGGTACAAGAGAAGTTTCGACTACATCTATTTAAGGATTGAAAAACCCTGTTTTAATCAAAGTCAAATAGTAGAAGTATACGGGCTTCGGCCTCTCACCCCCACAGATCTCCTTATTTTGTCACTGTATTTATTTATTCAACAAATAACAGGATTCGGGTCTCACAAACTCTAACCGAACTAATTAATTAAACTGAAAATAAATAAATTTGACAGTTTAACTAATATCATATACAAAATTGGTCAAATTCAAGGGCGAAGGCGAAACTAAAAAATTATTTTTAAAAAAATCAATAATGTATCAGAAAATTTTAGAGGGACCAAAATACAACTTTCCTAATAAATAATGCATAACAATGATTAATATGCTTAAATCTAACTTTTCGTATACTTAACAACAAGTATTAGGATAAGTCCTTTTCATATTACGTCAATGGCGGCATTACCTCCAATTATACACACATCTCCATGATTTTTTATTTTACTTCTTTCATACCCTTTTTTTTTTAAATATATGCAATTATTGGTCTTATTTTTTAATTTTAATTATTAATTTAATTAAGAATATTTAACAATTTTTAATAAGTATAGATATTTTTGCCATGGAGGCTTTCAACTCCAAATTTAATCGAATTATTCTTTTTGACGAAAGAGTTAATTATTGTTGAAGTTTTAAGAATAATAATTTAATAACTGGTGTGATCATTCATGTGCATTTTATGAAAATAAAAAAATAAAAAATATATAATTTATTAAAAAGTAATCCATGTCGATAATAAAATACATATGAATTGGCGCACATATTGCAGTGTTTTTCATTCAAAAGAAGCTAATTAGAGTAAATTTTAAAGGATCCAAAAAGATTAGGACTAAAATGAAACAAAATAAACATTAGAGGATGCCAAAAGAAAAAATCATTCTCTTTAATTAAAAAAAGGTAAATTGCAGTAGTGGTCACTTAATTATTCGTAAGTTTTTTTGGTCATTCAATTATTAAAAGTTACGAAGTAATCACTCAATTATTCGATTTTGTTTTTTTACCAGCCCGTTGTAACTTTTAAAATTGGCATAATAATAATTTTAACACTCAGCATTTAGACATCTTGTAATTTGATTTTTTTTTTGTTTTGGATTTTTGTTTTATTTTGTGATATTTTCACCTAAAAAGTAAAAAAAAAACAAATTTATTTTAATTATTTAATTTTTAATTAGAAATTATTAATTGGAAAAGAACCATTTCCACCGCATTATTTACGGTTTCTTTCCAATTAGTGACATGTCATTGACACATAATTATGATAATTTTTTTACTCTGAACCCTAAACACTGAACGAGTTCGGGTTTGAAGTTCAAGGTTCGAGTTTGAGATTTAAGATTAAGATTTAGGTTTAGATTCGAGATTTATAGTTTAAAATAAAAAAATTAGTAAAATTATATGTGAATTAATTAAAAAATGATATTAAGAGAAGATTTCATAAAATAATTTTTGGACGATATAACGAACATTTGCAACAAAATTCTGGGGAATTCTAGATTTTGCTTAATAATAAAAAAACTAGGATAAATTGGAACCGTCAAAATTAGGACAACGTGTGAAGACAGTCTTATATGGACAGCTAACTCGGTTTTGAATTTTTTTTTCTTTAAAAAATAGGTAAAAATATTGTTGTTTGCAAAAAGATTTGATTTTTCTTTTTTAAATAATGAAAAAGGAGCCAACCATCTTTGCCTATAAAAACGCTTTTAGCTTCTCATCTTCTTCCCCCCCCCCCTTTCCTTTCTGTTCTTCATTGTAACACAATATTACACTGTTTCCTCTGTTTTTGCTCTGTTTCTTGCCATTCTTTAAGACTCTTAAGGTATATTGATTCATTCCAGCTTTTGCTTAATTCCTCTGTTTTCCCACATTTCCTTTCTGGGTTTTGTTCATTGAAGTCTTTGTCCTATAATGAAAACCCCATTTTCTTTGATGGGGAAATTGGGGTTTACTTTGTTATTAATCGATGGTTTTTGAGTGATAATTAACTTCATTTCCATTGATTTATTCAAGGTTTCCTTTTGATCAAGATACAAAAATGGAATATGAAAACCAATACAGGCTAACTCCAAGGCCTAAATATGATTGCCTTCTATTCGGTAAGCTAAATAATGTACTTTAACAAACACCTTGTATATGTTTGAATAAGTGCCTGAGAAAAGAATCGAATAACCCATTTTTTTCATTGAAATTTGCAGACCTTGATGATACCCTTTATCCTATTAGTTCTGGTCTTCAAAGAGAATGTGGAAAGAACATCAAAGGTAAAAGGGTTTTGCATTGATGCCCCTCCCCCCCCCCCTCTTTTACAAGTTTCCATTGTAATCCAAATGTTAAAAAATGAATCCCATTTTGTTTTTGCAGATTACATGGTCGAAAAGCTTGGAATTGAAAAGGACAAAATTGTTGAATTGTCCAATGCTTTGTACAAGAATTATGGGACAACAATGGCTGGCCTTAGGGTATCTATTTACCCTTTTAACATCCTTGTCATTACACATAGATATAGTAAAACATATATAATATATATTTAATGTGTAAATTTCTTTCTTTTTGCTCATTTGCAGGCTATTGGTTATGACTTTGACTATGATGAATACCACAGGTAATTTGAAAATTAAAAATTGAAACCCCCTTCGTTTTCCTCTCTTTTTTATGATTGATCTTTTGACTTTTTTTTCCCCATGTAACAGTTATGTTCATGGAAGACTCCCTTATGAGAACTTAAGACAAGATCCTCTATTAAGGAGTCTATTGCTTAGTTTGCCTGTTAGAAAAATTGTAAGTATTTGATTAGTAAATAGTGATGTACCCTTCTGCATACTTTTATTACATTGTCACCTAACAAAACTTAATGTGTGTTTTGTTTTCTTTAGATCTTTACAAATGCAGACAAGGACCATGCTAAAAAAGCTCTTAAAAAACTGGGATTAGAGGACTGTTTTGAAGGGATTATTTGCTTTGAAACCCTTAATCCTATCCATAAGAACACAGTTTCTGATGATGAAGATGACATTGAATTCTTGGGATCTTCTGTCACAAGAAATGATAGTCTTAAAACCCCCGAAATTTTCGACATAATCGGCCACTTCGCGAACCCGAACCCCGACGTAACATTACCCAAGACACCCATCGTGTGTAAACCGCAAGAATCAGCCATCGAACGAGCTCTCAAGATCGCCAAAATCAACCCTCAAAGAACAGTAGGATGATTACTTCCTATACAAGCTATTTAAGTCCCACCTCCTATGTATGTTACTGATTGCTTCGTTTCATTGCAGTTGTTCTTCGACGATAGCGTACGCAACATCCAGGCAGGAAAACGCGTCGGTCTTCACACCGTCCTCGTAAGTTTCACACGAAAAATAAAAACCGGCCCTTCAGAACATATGGATCAAAATGGCTAATTCAAAAACTTATGCAGGTTGGTTCTTCTCAAAGACCTAAAGGTGCAGATTATGCATTAGAAAGCATCCATAACATCAAGCAAGCATTACCAGAACTATGGGAAACGGACATGAAATCTGAAGTCAACTACACAGGACAAGTTGCAGTAGAAACATCTGTGACGGCTTAGATCATGTTATATGTTTTTTATGTCTTTTTTTTCTATTATAGGAAAAAAAAGAAAAAGGGCCATCAATGCCTAGTGGGATCATATTGTCCACATCCCTTTGTTCATATGATGTAGATGCATTGTTCTCATCTTCATTATATAATATATATACATATATCTATTATACGAATAAAAAAAGAGGAATTTTCATTTTTCCCTTTTTAATGTTAAATCTATGCTTCCTCTTGTTTTGGATTACATAATTAGTGTTGTCTTAATCCAATTGAAAAATCGTATTAACCACGATGCCAATATTATATATAATAATGGAGGTGTTGTTTATAATATTATATGATTTGATACATGAAAGATGGATGGAACATTATTAAAAAATTGAAGAATATTTTCACACTAGAGCTAAAACATATTTTAAAATCTAAAGTTTAATTCGGGTTTTAGAGTTGGTTCAGTTTAAATTTTATTATTTGAACCAATTTGTATTGTTCGAACCAGATTGAAATTAAACAGCCAATCAAACTCTTAAATCATGAATTTACGTGAAAATTTTCGACGTTATTTAATTTTATGCTGATTGAGCTTATGACATGAACTCAGAATATTATTTGAATTTGAAAATTTTTAAAACTTCAACTTTAGAATTGTGCTAAAATCAGTAAAAAATACTGAAGGTGAGTTTAGATAAGCGGTGCGTTTACCTGCAGTTAGTGTAAAAACAGCGGTGGCGGTGAGATTAGCTACCGTAGCGATACTGTAACGTGAGATAAAAAGTAAGCTAAATACACCACACCACACCCAATCGCCCATCCAAACCCACCCTAAATATTTAAATGCAATAACTGATGTTGAGAAATAAATGAATTTGGTCCCCCACAATAATGGTTCTTGGTTTCCATGGTTGTAAGAATCAATCTTGCTTCAATTGTGGGAATCTTCACCATCACCAGCTTTGGAACTTTGCAGAATAACCCAGATTCTACTGCATATAAATACCCAATGTCCTGGAAAATGCTTGTACCAACAAAAACTTTATATATAAAATATATATATACACTGGGTTTTGATGTATTAGGTTTTCAATCAAATTCTATTTTTAATCTTTGTAATATTCGTAAGTTAGTCTGGTCACAATTTATTTTTATACTTTCTAAATTTTAAAATTTTAATCTTAACCTGGATTGAAAAACAATTAAATTCGTCAAGTCAAATTTTACTATCAGTCTTGTACTATGTGCAAATAATCTTTATATTTTTCGAATTTTGAAATTTTAATCAAACTCAAACATTTGTCGCTACACCGTTCATTAGGTAAAAATACCATGGAGGCCATTATACTAGGAATCGGATTGTATTTTGACTTCTCTACTAAAAAATGAGCAAATTAGTCCTTATACTTTAGATTAAAGAACAAATTGGTCCTTTTATTAAAAATTTCATCTATTTCTACTGTTAAAAACCGGCGTGACTGATAGAATAACTAGACATGTACCTCATTCTAGCTGCCCTATCAGTCACACTCGTTGTTAACAGTACAAATGGGTGAATCTTTTAACAGAAATAATTAGTTTGCTCTTTTATCTAATGTACAATGACTAATTTACCTATTTCTTGAGTAAATGGGTAAAATGCAATCTGACCCCTAATATAGGGGCCTCCAAGATTCCAAAAATAACAAAATAGCGCTTCGTGAAATTAATTGCTACCATTTGAATCAAAACTGAAATTTCAAAATAAGGCGAGAAAGACTAAAATTGTAGGTAATTCCATTAATAAGTGTATTCAAAGGTATGAATATTAGCTTTCATCACAGAAAATCCACTTCAACAAGTTAAAATTGGAAAACATGGTTATATGTTAATATCACAATCCTTTTTTCCCCTGTTCAAGTTGCCTGTATAGTCAGCTAAACAAACAAACAAAAGCTTCTAAAAGTGTACCTTTTTCCATATAATCTGCTTCTTACAGCATCACCTGTTATGTATTGCAATCAGTTGTCCATATGTTCACTTGTCTAAATCTGCAGATTTTCCGGTAAAGCTCAGGTTCCGAGACGTATATCTCGAGACATCCAAAGTATTGTCGTCTTTAGTCCCCTACCGACCCCTCGTGGCTTTGTTGTGTGCCTCCGTTGATATGTACAGTAACGAACGAGTTCTGGAACCGGGTGGAACGCAACCTAACTTTTCATATCCTTATGCAGGTTTCCAAGCAGAAAGGGCATAGATTATTCTGCCTTTCCACCCTTGTACCAGCCACAGCTTATCTTCGTCGATCACGAAATCCTTGTGGTAAAACGTCTGGACTCGCTCGAATGCTTCCTTGACTATCTCCCGTTGGAATGGCTGTTGTAGAAAACCGGCCCTTAGGATACGTGCGTGCCATTGTTTGACTGTTTCCGGCCGCTCTACTCTCTCCCAACTCTCACAAGCAATGGCATTCAAGGCCTCCCTGCCTAAGATCTCTCTCTCGATCAACATCCTTTCCCAATCTTCGCGAGGCACGATCGCGTCGAGCATGTCAAACATTGATGAGAAATGAAACAAGGCCTCTCGGAACCGTGTTACAAAGAATGGAGCATTGAAAGCACCATTAATAATCCCATGGATGAACAAATTCGGATTAATCTTCCGTATCAAGTTGAGAACAATATTCCTCGGACTGTGTACCGCCACGGTTTCATCAAGCAAATTCTTAGCACGATACAAACAGTTAACAACAACGAACTCATCCTCCTCGATTTCAAGTTCCTCGAGTCGGACCGTCTCCCATTTCTTCGCTATTGCTTTGTACTGAAACGGCACTTTAAACTCTTCAGCATAAGCTGCTAAACGCCTCCCTGTTTCCTCGACTCTCTCAGCCGGCTTAAACCCAGGTTGCGGGAAATCGATTCCGGTAATCCGAAGTTTCGGAGGACCTTCAGGCCTCAACGAAAGCCGCTCGATTAACGTAGGCCATTGAAAACCATACAGAATACCAAAATCAATAACATGAAGCCTCATTGATTTCCTTGATGCAACATTAATAGACTTATTACATATGAAATGAGAAACCTTTCTAAAAGGACAAGCAGCAACGTACAGTAAGTAAGCTTTCATAATATCATAAGCTGAAGTTCTATAACTAACAAGACTCTTATAAATATGACTACCCGTACCGGCTAACCGTGCTTCGAGTGCCTCGGCGAGGTAATGAGCTAACCGTTGATTCCCGTCACCGAACGGCGACGAATGTTGTCGTATTTGCTTCAATAACTCGCTCGATGTCCCGTTCCGATCACCAGCCGCAACGGCTTGTGCACAAGTAATAAGCAGTGTCCTTAAATCCACTACTTCTTTTTTCCCACTCTGTTTTTTTCCCCTGCCTTTTTGTTGAACTTTTCGACCGATCCCATCCCGTAACGAATCACGGAGCGCCGTGAAACGGGTCGGCGGCTTACCGGAACTACAAAGTAACACCATATCCAACATCTCTGACCTAACACTTGTTTCTGAACAAACAGCTACTTGTTTACTAGTCCTTTCATCTTCATCAGCAACATCATCTCTATTAGAAAATTTCCTCCCTTTTGAGTAACTTTCAAAATTTCCAAATAGATCCACATTCGATGGTATAAATTTACTAGCTTCTTCAACCCCTTTATTAAATTGCCAAATTGATTCAGGTACTTGAAGTGTACTATTTGGAGATTCCAACATACCATCTAAACTAACCATTGAAGAAGAATTGTATGATGATTGAGATATACTAGAAACATTAGGGCTTTGTGTCTGGTTTTGTAACAGGTCCCCATTGTTGTCCCCAAAACTTCGACTGTTATGTTCAGGTGAAGGTGGATATTTCTTACCAAGTACATCATAAAATGATTTCTCAGCAGCTTGAAGATCTAAAGATTCTTGAAGCATACATGATTTGTCTTCCATGTCTTCTTCCATGAGAATATCATTTATGTATCTCAAAATTGAATCTGAAAAATCACAATCTTCAGACAAATCTTCTTCATGTCTCAAACTTGAAGCTGGTGGTTCGGATGGGTGGTAATGAAATTCCTTAAAGTTTTCCTTCTGGAAAACTGAAAACCCTTCAAACCTTGGATCCATTAACCCCAAGAAAAAATTTTCCCCAAAAAAGCTACTGAAATTGAAATACAGAAAATATAGTCAAAGTTTACATTTTTTTTTTTGCAGAAGCTTATAAGCTAACAGGGTCAAACTTCATTACAAGGAGGAAGCTTGGAAATGAAATGAAAGACCTTTCTCGAAGAAAGTAACTAACTTTTGATGTAAAAAAGTAAAGCAAAGACGAAAAAAGAAACCTTACTAGGAGAAAACAAAATAAGAGACATGAAGCAGACAACGATAGAGAGAGAAAGAAAAAAGAAAAAAAACAGTGATGGTTTTAACAAAAATAAATAAATATTACTAAACTATTAGTAAATTTACATGTTAACTACTTAACTTCAAAAAGTTAAAAAATAGTTATTAAATTATTCTAAAGTTTCCATTTAAGTCACTGAACTATTCGAAATTTTTTTATTTAATTCGCTGGGTTGTTAAGTTTTTTTTGGAAAAAAGTTTAACTAGTGAGCTCCAAGTAACGTTTTGACGATCGGTATATCGAATTAGTATCTATTGGCAAGTACAAAAACATATATTAGATCTAAGTCAATTTGACAGTCAGTGTTGGAGGTCGAAGAATAAAGTTGTTTGAATAGCTTTTGATCAGTACAAACAATGTAAATAGAAAAGATCATACAACAGCTATTTTAATAGTTCAGTGACTTAAATGAAAACTTTCGAATAATTCAATAACTATTTTGTAATTTTTTGAAGTTAAGTGACTAAAACATAAATTTACTAATAGTTTGATATCGTTGAGTGTAATTTACCCATTAACACAAAAAAAGGAGCTTGTTGAAACCCTTAACAGCCATTGAATTTTTTATAGTTTATTTTTATAATCAACTGCTAAACAGACGGCCTAACAAGCAATCTTGTCTCCTCCCCCATACACTGAATCATGACAGAGTGGAAGTTAAGCACTTAAACCAATGAGTTAAACCCACGTGTCAGCAAGAGAACTGTGTTTTGGCTTCTTGGGTTTTTGAGTTTGGTCTCTTTTTTTCCCGGGATGGCCAAGGCTGAGGCTGCGGCGGAGCCGTACACGTAAACTGACTGATCAAAATATAACAGTAAAAAAAAGAAGAAGAAGAAGAAAAAGCAGAAAGAGACTATGTCTAAGTGAAGACAGAAAATCCCAAGTCGGTCGCCTTTTCGGACATTGATTGTTGTGTTTACCTTGTATCCACGTGTTTTTTTCGTAGGTTTGACTTTTCTGACTTCTTAGATCCACGTGTCTTTTACTGAACGTTTTAATACAAATATATTTAATTATTTTTAATAAAGAATTTTTTTATTACTTTTTAATATTTTTTTTATTTAGATTACCTACCACATTACATGTTATGTTATATTATTACATGTATAGTTTTCTTCAACTAATGAATTATTGAAAACAAAAAAAATGTTAATTAATTAAATATTATAGTAATACCATCCACTATAATAATAATAGAAAAACTCATTTATAATAAATAAATAAAGTTGACCTGTCATCAGAGATAATATATATAGAAGAAATCGAAAGAGTATCAACAAGTGGATTGGTGTAATAGTAAGATACATTATACTCTCAATAACGTAAATTCAAGACTTGAAGGTAACATTGTTAAGAGCGACAACCGTAAACCTTAAACCTCGATCATAAACGGACATGCATAGTATCAAAAAACTTACCCAATTTCAACATTCACACATTAAACCTTGTACTTTTATTTATTAAAAAATATATTTATTAATACAATTTATTTTTTAATTGCACCTTTAACCTTAAAAGGCCACAACATGGACAAGTGGGTTAGCCTTTAATTTTATGGTAATTATGTGTGTGAACAGCTTTTTTATTTTTGAAGTGGAGAATATACTTTTGATTCTGGTGAATGGAAAATAAAAAATATATATTTTTATTAAATTAAAAAGTCAGAAGCTGAGATTCCCCTATGCGTTTTGCAGATGCTATGTATGTTGTCATTTCTTTCCAAAAGGTTCTTTCTTTTTTCCTTTCAAAGCATTTGCTTTTCTTTTATTTCAACTCGGTCCTTTTATTAAAGAAAAAAAAAGTTTAAACCTTTTTTTTTTATCTCGACCTAAGTGAATTTCATATAAAAACCTACAAACACTACCCAAAGAAGAGCTCATTTGGCAAATAAATAAAGGGTGTTGAATATAGTGGTGGGTGGAATTATTCTAAGTCCGAAGGCTCATCCAAAATTTAGGATGGTATGGATAAAAATATTAGCTCCGAAAAATGAGTTTTAAAAAATAAAAATTAGGTCCGCTTAAAATATGGGTTGGGCTCGGGCTTGAACATTCAAGGCCTGAGCCTTATCCGATCGGGTCTGTATTTAAGCTTATAATATTTTATATTATGTTATTTTTATACATTATGTAATTTAGAACACATTAAGAAAATAAATATATACTAAATATATAATACTAATATAATGTAAACAAGAAAATAATGTTAAGATGACTATATAAAAAATTTTAATAAATAAAAAATGTATAAAATTATTAAATATTAAAATAATATAATATAAATATATTTTTTAATAAATTAAAAATAATATGAGCATGCTTAAAATAGGCTTGAGTTAGACTTTTGCAAATATAGACGAATTTAGGCAAAATTTTAAGTTCATATTTTAGGTCGGGTTGGGTTTGGGCAAGCATAAAGTATATTAATATCATGCTTAGACCCGACCTAACCTAGCCTATAAACACCTCTAGTGACAATTGAATAACATTAACCATGAGATATGGTGCGGTGCGATGTGGTGATTGCTCACCTCATTCCTTAATTATGAGGTTGGGGTTCGATATTCGCCCATGGGAATGAAACATTTTTCATGGTTAATCGTTTACTTTTTTGGAGAGCACTTACAGTAGGGACAAAGCTAGGGGGGCTGGCAGGGCCCGGTCCTCCCTAAAATAGAAAATTTTTCATTTAGACCCTTTAAAAATTTAAATTAGTAAAAGTAAAATTACACTTTTGTTCCCCTACAAATATAAAAATTTGATTTAATCATTTAAAAATGATAAAAATATGGGTTATTAAAATAGTAAAATTGTGCCATCGTAAAAATTATAATTTAATTTCGACCTCTAAAAAAATTTTTGATTTCTCC
This sequence comes from Gossypium hirsutum, assembly GCF_007990345.1. Lineage (NCBI taxonomy): Eukaryota > Viridiplantae > Streptophyta > Magnoliopsida > Malvales > Malvaceae > Gossypium > Gossypium hirsutum. The sequence goes on along the minus strand of NC_053447.1, from coordinate 72,601,907 downwards.
CTTAACTCACAGCATAAAGATTAGTCACTGCTATCGACGATTTTTGATATTCGTGCGAAACCTCTTCAATGCAAAAGGAAAGAAGTATAGGGAAAATGTATAAAAGAAAGGAAGCATGAATATTTTCTTTTCATGAACCCTGGATATAGTGTTGGGAAATGACATGAGTGTTTATACCTAACCTTTGGGCTGCTTGGGCTACTTGTAGCACGGTGTTCGGATGCTTTGTCTTAGCCTAGTAGGCAGACTTTTCGAAGGGCCAGTCCTCGCCCAAACCCAAAATTTAAATCATATGAAAATTAAACATAATATACTCTATAATGTAAATATAAAAATATATTAAATTTATTTTTAGAAATTTAGCAAAATAAAAAATTATAATTAATAAATATAAAATAAAAAATTATATATTTAAAAAAAACGCATAAGTGAACTTAAATTATTTATTTATATTAAATATAAATAAATTTAAATGTCTTATATTTTAATTTAGGCTGAGCTCGAACAATTATATTCGATATTAATGTTGTGTATGAGGCCATGAATAATTCAGCAGGTTTATTGGGCTGAAACTCACATTATTTGTCAGTATAATAGATAGCATGTGCATTATATTACACTGATTTCTACAGGCAAGAGATTTTCAATTTTTCTAATATATATCTATCAAATATAATAACGTAATTTGACAACATTAAAAATATTCAAAAATATATATTAAACATGAAAAACACGATAAGGTTTGCAACCTGTTTAAGTCGAGTATTATTAAGTTCGAGTTTGAACTTCGCTTGATAATTTCTAATCAAATTCTTTTTTTTTAATTGGAGTAATTTATGAGTACCAATGTCTCGTGTACGCCCTACTCATGATTCTCATTTGACTTAATTGAATAAGCAACCCTCAAACTATACCATTTTTTAGTTAGGTATCTAAATTTTTGTTTGTCGAACTAAATACCTAAACTATAATTCCGCAACTATTATGACCTCTCTCGTTATATTTGTTAAAGAAAAACCACTTCAACTAATTTTTTTTTTCTTTTTTGAATAATTTCATTATAAGTTCTGGTCATATCTGCTCTTTTTGACACAATATCTAAAATTACCCATAGTCCCTTCCCAACCCATAAATTAGAGAATAATGCGCTTTCAGCGCACTTAAACTCACGTCTTTCTCTCCCTTCCCCTCTTCTTCTTCATATTCAAACCACTCGTTTTTTTTCCCTTTTCTACTCTCTTCCCTCCCAATTTTTTCTTTTTCTTTTTTTATTTTTCATTTCCATTAAATTTGAGATTTTTCACGTTCTTCTTCCCCCACAATTTTTTATTTTTTATTATTTTTTTTATATTTTTTTCATTTTTACATTTACACTAAAACCTCTCTCTTTTTTCATTTTTGCTGCTATGAATAAAGGGGGAGAGAGATAATATAATTTAAATTTAAAATATTTTTATTTGATATTAATTTTTTTATATTATTAAAAAAAAGTCACGTGTCAACTTCTGATCAGATAAAAAATTTATTTTTAACAACGATAATGATAAAAACCCATAATGGTTACGGAATTACAATTTAAATACCTATGAATAGTGCATATTAAATTAACCCTATTCATTCCTCGCATTCACAGAGTTCCTGCATGCACAATATACTCACTCAGGGATGGTGTGTGTGTGTTTCACATGATTCGAAGGCTCATTTTCATTGAAGTTGCCACCAACGACGGCAACTCCATTTGTAGTTGTAGGGGTTTAAAATCTGATCATCGTTGTGTTTTCAAAGCACGTGGCTGATGTGCTACCATTTAATAACGTTTCACTTCAGCCATTGCTCATTGGTGTGGGTGTGTGCGCTAAATAAACACTGAACCAGTGGTCCACTGTGCCCCATGATTTGGCTCATTCTACTTAGCTCAGTGTTTAATCGTGGTGGCTGTAGTTTTGAGTAAGTTTACGTTGAGGGAAATGTTGATTAAATCAAATTAGCTCGGTTAATCAAATTAGCTCTAATTTTCGAGTTTTTATATTAATTTTAGGTTTTGGATTTTTTACTCTATTTTAACAAAATTAATTTTTTTTCAAAGATCGTGAAATTCATTAGACAAAGTTCATAAATATTTTAAAAAGAAAATTAAATTTCAAAGTAAGATAAATACTTATAATATATGCTCTATTTGATACAAAGTCTAGAACTACCTATAGCCTCTCTCCAGTTCTTATATAGGAAGATAATGCGCTTTAGCACGCTCGAACTCACGTCTTCCTATACTGATAACAATACCGATACCAATCAAATTAAGACTCAATCGACCCACCGAAAAATTAAGATTAAAGTTTGAAGTAAGTTTAAGATAAGTTTTAATGACCTAAACATTTGAAACATGTAATGATGAGTGTGCCCATGAGTTATCACTTTTCTTACATAACATGTTTTAAGTGCATGTTAACATCTAAACCCCGACCCTAAAACGTGCAACAAAAGCAAATTGTGACGTGTATAAAATACAACTTAATTATGAAGTTGCCATTAACGACCATGCATGAAATAAACAAAAAATTTGTCTTCGCTTGACTGCGGGACTAACCTTGTTTGTTATTTCTATCTTCCTAATTGATTGATAAGGGTGAAGACAAAAATTTTATACCAATAAATTTTTAATTTTTTAGACGGTAAAGTTAAAAAAATTATGCGAAAAGGACTTAAATTGAATTTTTAAACTTGAATGGGATTAAAATGTAATTTTATTGGGCCCATGAAAGCTTAAAAGAGAGCTTCAAGATTTTTTTGATAACTTAAATGAGGAAAGCTTAGTTCTATAACGGTAAAAGTATTATGGAGGTTTCTGTATTAGGAGTCAAGTTGTATATATTTTGAGTAAACTAGTTATTGTATGTTAAATCAAATAGCAAATCGATCCTTTCTGTTTAAAATTTCATCCATTTGTACAGTTAAAAACTGACATGACTGACAAAATAACCATATAGTGATACGTAGTGTGCTACATGTACCTAATGCTGATGTATAAGGATTAGGTTTTAATAGTAGAAATAGATGCAATTTTTAACATAAGGACCAATTTGCTCTTTGATCTAACGTACAATGACTAATTTGCTTATTTTTTCAGTGGATAGGGAAAAATGCAATCTGACACCTAGCATAGAGGCCTCTATGGTACTTTTACACTCTATAGCTTATTAAGGTGGCATCTATTTAAAGCTTCTTTTATAGTTTACCTTTTAAATCAACGGTTGGAATAAAAAGGAAGAGAAAGAAACCTTAATTCATCATTGTGAAATTTACATTGAGAAATACAAATTTATCTTTTAACCTATTCACTCGGCTTCAACATTAAAGGAGAGAAACTAATTTTCAAAGAAAAGCAACATATTTGGCTACCAAATTAACATGTTCTAGGTTAGCATCACAATCTTTTAGTTTCTCACGTGGTTTTATCAAACTGCTACATGCTCCTCATTTTTGTCTTTTAACCACAGACATTGATTTAAAAAGAATTCCACAAGATCTCACTATAATAAGATCTCACCTTATATGTTACTTTATATTAACACCATTTACTCTTTATCATCATTCGAATCTGAATTTATATCATTAAAATTATAAAGATCTCATTCTTCCATTTACTCTTCAGAGTACGGACCATCTTAATTCCACTTGCAAATGAAGTTATGAAGCATGCAAATACGATCCAATCTTTTTTTATGCTATATTTATGTGATATTAGTATGAGAAATCTTTTTTAAAACAACAAATGTCCTTTCAACTACATTTTGAAGCTTTAAATGTCTCAAATTAAAGAGTTCATTGGTGCTTCTGCCTGACTACATTCTTTTAAATGGTATCATATCCCATGATATGATGCAATAAAACATTTTTGTATTTGCATAACATCTACCACATTACATTTGGGTTCACGGTGCAAATAATTTATAACTTTAATTATAAAAACTTATATAAACTTAAATTTTGAGAAAGACCACATTGTAATTACAGGCAATTACATTCAAATCCAATTACAAAGTAGCTTTCCAAACAGTACATTGATATCACTTTTATCTACTTATAATTCATATAGGAAAATTTATTAATTAATTAACCACTTAAATACTCTTGAATATTCACAACTTTGTATCTAATAGACTAAATTAAATCTATACTAAAATTTAAATTTCTTATCGAGTTGACGTCACATTCAATCAGGTCTTAATTCAGTTATGAATTTACAAAAAGCTCCTTACGTTTACAAAATATATATATTATTTTGAGGATTTTTTAATATAAAATCTAGAAAATATATGCATGTAGCGAGATTTGAACCCAAAATATTATAAACTTTATTCTCTCAATTTTACCATCTCAAATATATTATTTTGTATTTATATCAATTTTTTTTATAAATTTATTAGATAATTGAGCGTGCCATAATATTTTTTTTTTGTATCATCCATGTATGTTTTATGATTCATATTTGACGCTCGTAACTGCTCCTTTTAGCAATGTCATCTTTAAGATTCAAATTAGTGTCTGCTCTTTCAAAGTACAATGTACCTTATTATAACAACTTATTATTCAAAGTCGTACCATAATCTAGTATATGATCATATATGGGTTCAGGGGGCCTCCCCAAACTTTTTCCTTAAAATTTTTAAAGAATTTTAATTAAGCCCCTCAAAAATTTTGAAAGTTCTCATTATACATTTTAATTTTTTTGAAATTTCTCATTAATCTCATAAAAATTTTAATTAGATCCTTAATTTTTTTAAATAATTCTCATTTAACTCCCAAGTTTTTAAAAAATTTTATTAGACCCAAAACTTAATTTCAGGATCTAGGACTATATAATTTTTTTTGTACAAAAATGATAATATTTATTATCTACGTGTATATATACATGATACTATGTGGTTGCATGATAATCGTTTTTGGTCCCCTTGCCTGTGCCCAACACCAAACCTTTGACTATAAATTTATTAGTCACTGTTAGCTAGCTTGTTTTTTTTATTAGCCTTAAATAAAAAAATGAACTGCATTAATTGATCGGAAGAAGATATTTGTTAAAAAAATTTAAAAAATAATATTTTAATTAAATTCCTCAATTAAATAAAATATAAACATTTTCATCCATTTAAACTTTAAGACTAAATTATTAAATAAATTTTTTTTAAAATTACAAAAATAGATCAAATGGACCGATTTTGATAAAACGCTTCCAACTGATTCCCGTAAATTTGTTAAAATTCTGTCTACATCTATAATTAAGGAAAACGACTTTATTTGATAATTTAATCAATTTTCAAATTTGATGTTATGGGAATATTATAAACAAACAATTAATTAGACTTACTTTTTATGTACCAAGTCTTTGCTGGTATCATTTATTAGTGACCGACCAGAAAACGGTGGTGATGATTACTTCGCCAGATTGTATTTATGGACTGTATTATCTTATTTTTTTAATTTAATTTAATGTTACAACGTAGATTGAGGTATGAGTATTGTTAGTAATGCAGGAAGACGTGAATCCGGGTGCACTAAAATGTATTATCCTCTTATTCCTACGTTGGGGGCAATAAATAGTTCTAATATTTATGTAAAAGAATTAAAAATTTAATGTATGAATCGAATTAAACAATAGGGACAGATGGAGGGGGTTGGGGCCCATAGCTTGCTTTAAACTCAAGAATTCATAAAATTTTTAGTTATAAAGTAAAAAATATAGTTTAGCCCCCAAAACGTTAGAATTTCATTTTTATCTATTATAAAAATATATATCTCAATATCGACCCCAAAAAATGACTTTGCCTCTGAAACCAATCATCTTGACATTCCATCCCAATATAATACCTTCATGCGGGCAAAGTTAGAAAGTTGTTTTAAGGGATAAAAAGCAAATATATATATTTTTGGAAGTCAAAGTGTAATTTTACCATTACATTAACTTATAGTTTCATCAATTTTGAAGGAATTAAACAACAGATTTACCATTCGGAGAAGGGGTAAAACCACTACCTGTCCTTGTTTACGCCCCTACCTTTGTGTTATCAGTACATGCTCTATCAATATTTAACAAATACAATTTCAAAAGAAACCCCTCCGAGAGGGCAATCTTGTATAATTCAGTCCAATTAATTAGCTACTAAACGAAGTCGATAATAATTCCCTATGTATATATAAGAATAATATAACTAGGTTTTTCAATTTTTACAACTAAAAATCATACTTATAAAATGACCCATAAGTCAATCAGGGGCGGAGGGAGGGAGCTGGTAGGGGCCCTAGGCCCATAGACTGCTTTAGACCCTGAAATTCATAAAATCTTAAAATAATATACGGAAAAACTATAATTTTCCTCTAAAAAAAAGGTTAGAATTTTATTTTCATTCTTTTGAAAACCATAAAGATATAAGCTAATATAATGGCAAAATTACATTTTAGTTCTCGTAAAAATATAGAACTCAACCTCAAGTCAACCCAAACAAATTTATGGCTTTGCTCATGAAGTCAGTCATCTTTGACATTCCACCCAATATTTGTATTGTTACATATATTTCAAATCTTGTACCAAAAAGCAAATTATTTCAAATCACATGTCCTATTTATATTTTTTAAAGTGTTACATAGCATGACATCCATGCATGACTTGTTAATGGTTTACCAACTAAATGAAGAAAGAAGAAGAAGCTAAAACACGTTTACATGTCTAAACCCTAATGGGAATAACGAAAATTGAACAATATAGAAAGCCTTTATAAAATAAGGTATAAACATGATTTATCTATTAATATTTTGTTTCAATCATAAGACACGTTACACCCTCAATAAGAACACTCAAATTTAAACTGTGAAAATAATCTTATTGTGAGAAACGATTACAAACTCGAAAAAAACTAATCTTCATAAAATAGAGTTGTTAAGAATAAATTTTGTAATTTTCAAGATGATGAAAGAAACGAGTTGATATGTAGTTTGCCCTTGACCCTGTTCAAAAGTACCTAGATGTTACTTGAATTTTTTTTGGTACCTAGTCGATACCTGAAACTGTATTTCGTCACTCAGGTTGGTACCTCCACATTAATACCGTTAGTTTGTTCTAACATGAAATTGATGGCCAATTCTATGGTGACACGTGGTAGTTTCTTAATATGATATGTGATAGGCATAAATTAAAAAAATTAAAAATCATTTTAAAAAGCATAATTTTTAGGACAAGTTGAAGTGCTAATTAGGTACTTTTGGACAAGTACAGGGGTAAAGTACATGTTAACTTTAAAAAAATTAACGTTGTTAATAAATTGGAGCAATGCGTATGACAGAATATAAGTTCATGTACAAACTAGGTACTGAAAAAAAATTTAGATAACCAGATAATTATGAATAATTACATATTAACCCAAAAGAAAACTTCCAACTCATATTGGTCAAAAAAATAAGGACGAGAATTGAATAACCTTTTTTTCCCAAGGATGTTTAATAAACTCATTGGTATAGTGATAAGCCAATGTCAACGTACTCATGCATGCATCGGCTAAAAGAAACGATGTTGATGGCATGCAGGTTGAGATGTCCGGCACAAGCCATGCATGCATGCATGATCATGTGGACATTGGGGTTTGGTACAGTGTTTTGACGATGGAAGAAGATGAATGGAGGTAGCACATGCAAATCCTCTGTACATATTAGAAATGCAGATTTGTCGTGGATTTTGTTAGATCTGGTTGGTCGGTGATTGAGACATCTCTTTAGCTTCATCAGCACCATTCCTACCCCTCAATAGTACAACCTCAATATCATGAAAACTTAAAACTTAACCATTTCCCCTTTTTTTACGATATTAATATCCTTTCAGGATCGACCTGTTAAGTAAAAAAATAGCGAAATAAATTGAGAAATTAAACATACAAATTTAACGTGGAAAAACCCCTCTAAAGAGGATAAAAAACTACGGGTAAATATAATTTTACTATAATGACAAAAGAACAAAGAGTACAAAAGATGGAGATAAAAAACTAAACCTTGAAAAACCCGAAAACAAAGAACCCTCAAAACGTAAACACAAAATTCTCTAAATGTGTTATGAGTTCTAATCTCTAATGAGTCTATTTTCTAAGATTGTAAAATAACCTATTTATAGGCTAAATTAGTAAGTCAAATAAACTATGCTAATAAATGCTAAATATATTATACTAATAAATACTAAATCTTCTAGAAAGAAAATATATTTTGTTTAACTTGACTTGCAAGCAATCTTTTAGAATTTGAGTCATACAACTCTAACATCTCCTAATTCTCAACAAAGAATCATGGGATCCAATCGAAGATTATCATGAAAAGACAAACACAGTATATGTGTAGAGATAAGAGATTACATAAAATATTGAACTAAATACGGGCATTGAAACATACCCTCCATCTCAATTTCATGATTTTTCGAATCTAAATAAAGTTTAGGGTGTAAATTTTAAATATACCCTTACGTATATATATTCTCTGTTCAGTGTGGGATTAAAATTAACTTTTTAATGAAAACAATAAAGAAGTGAGCTATTAGAGCATTCTCAACTCAACGTGGGATTAAAAATAATTTTTTAAGGAAAATAGTGAAGAAGTTGCCAATTATTTTTTTGTAGTAAATGTGAGACCAAAATTCACCTTTTAATGAAAATAGTGAAGAAATTTTCGATGTGAGATATGAGAGCGTTCTCTAATCAATATTAGATTAAAATTAACTTTTTAATGAAAACAGTAAAAAAAAATTGGCGCTTATTTATAGGGTGTAAGCATAAAAGTATTTTTTAGCTAGTATGGGACTAAATTTAAGAGATTAAAATTAATGTTTAATGAAAATAGTGAAGAAGTGAATTATGATAGTATTTGCTAGTCAATGTGGGATTAAAACTAATATTTTATTAAAAATAATGAAGAAGTGGGCTATAAGAGTATTCTCTAGTCAATATGGGATCAAAATTAACTTTTTAGTGAAGAAGTAAATTATGGGAGTATTTCCTAGTCAATATGAGATTAAAATTAATTTTCAATGAAAATAGTAAAGAAGTGAGTTATGGTAATATTCTCTAGTCGATGTACTATTAAAATTAACTTTTTAATAAAAATAGTGGAAAAGTTAGTTATGAGCGTATTTTCTAGTCAAGGATTAAAATTAACTTTTTAATTTCTTAAATTATATCTAAAAGTATTTATCTTTTTTATCTTATTAATTTTGTTAAAGATATGTGACCCAAATTCTTGCTAAATAAAAATACAAGTGGCAAGATAGGGGGATCTAAGAGGGCGAAGGCTGAGGGCCGAAAAATGCTTTTTCTATTTGATGTTAATTAGAATAAGGTGTTTCAACCTTACTGCATTATTTCTATTTGACTTTGATTAGAATATGGTTTTATAAACCTATAAATAGACGTAGTCGTCTTTCCTCTTGTATTATTGCCTGGTTTTAGCTAAATCGGAACAGTGACTTCAAAACCATAAATCTGAAGTCGTAAAATTATTTTAATATTATTTTTGCTGTTTACAGTATGTGAATTAATATGTGTGAAACTTTCATGTGAAAAATTTATCATTTGTGTGCTCAATTTGATAAAAGGACTTAATTGCGTTAAATGCAAAAGTGGCTAGCTATTTGTTAAAGTGCTACATTGTTATGGCTTTTATTATGTGGAGTCCTTATGTTGTAATTGACCATTAAATATTTGAGTGGACAAATATGGACAACCATTATATAGTTTCTAATTATATACTTAAGGTTAAAATAGTAAAAAGAATAATAACATGAAATAAAATAAAACAAAAACTAAAATGGCCATGCATTCATCTTTCTTGGTCGAAACATAAGAAGAAAATAAAACTTTGAATATTCGGCACCTTTGGAAGCTTGATTCGGATCAAGAAAAGAGGAAATCGGATTTGGATCGGGGGAAATCAAAAGTTGTCGATTAGTCGTTCCGGTTCGTTCGTCTCCGTACGAGGTAAGTTCATAAGTGAATAAATGACGTTAAATTGAATGTATTTATTATGTACATAGCCGAATTGAATTGTATGTATGTATAACTGCATTACCGAATTGAATTTAGCATGGAATGATTTATTACGAGCATGAATCGATCAAAGTACGATGTCCGAAAGCCCCGTACAAACCTTAGGAATAGTTAGGATACTTATGTCATGACATAGGACTCCGATATGTGATTTCGTGTAAGACCACGTATGGGATGTTGGCATCGATTTCAGATTTACGTGTAAGACCATGTATGAGACATTGGCATCATATATGATTTCGTGTAAAACCCTATCTGGGATAGTGGCATCAATAGTTGATTACATATAAGACCACGTCTGTGACGTTGACATCGTACGAGCTTTTTGAGTTGTCTGAGTATCCTTATTGATTCTGAATGGTTCAACGGGCAATGTTGAGATAAGATCGAATGTGAAATTGAGTTAAATGGTTCAAGTACGTGCAAAGTTAAATGTTGATGAAAATAAGGTAAGTATAGTACTTGTAATGATGATATAAAGTATGTATGATAAAAGAGTGATTTATATGTATATGAGATTGTTCATATTCGGCCTAGTTGAAATTATAATGCTAATGTTCATTTAATAATTTTATTTGCTTATGACTTACTAAGCTATTTAAGCTTACTATGTATGTGCTCTTTAGTTGTTTTATAGATTTTGGAGGCTAGTTAAGAGCTCGGGGATCATATATGTGTGGTGTGCTTGGTATATGCTTACGGTTTAAAGTAATGATTTGTATGGCTTATGATTGTTCATTATGGTAAGCTTGACATTTTGGTATGGTTTGCATTTGTTGGTTTTTATGATTCGGCTCAAACGAAGTAAACATGGTTGATGGATATATATTTTGGTTGTGGCTTAATATTGGCTTATTTGGAAGGTATGATTTGTAATATGAATTATTTCAAGTTAGTAAGCTTAATATTGAGTATATATGTTTGTGATGTTTGTTATATGATTCGGTAAGGGGTAATGATAAGCATACTATATATTCGGCCATGATGCTAATTTATTTTAGAAGTGTGTTTATGGCATATGTTATGTGATGGAATGGTATGATTATTGTGCTTATATTTGATGATTGAAATTATGACCATTTGGATAGTTAAAAATGTTAAGTTAATGGTTATAATCGGCTAGTCATAAGTAAAATAAGTGTGCATGCCAACAATATGATCATGTGTAGTTGGTTATTTAGATTCGGCTTGTGATGGCTAATAATGATCACGATTTGTAATGGCAAAGTTGGCTTAATATTGAATGGTAAAATTTTTGTGCTACTTTTGAATCTAAAGTTGAGAGCCAAAATAGGTGTGAAGGGAATTGGTTAGGTGAGTGCAATTTATGCATGATAATTAGCATGCGAATGGGGTGTACTATGGTTTGTATTTTGTGCTCTTATAATGGTTTATAGTGATAGGCTAAAATGCGTATTATTTATGTTACATTAAAGATATGTTCGACTATTTGGTAATGATACCAAGGTTGCATATGTGTTTAGACAATAATTGGTGTGTAATAATTTGTTTGGTTTTTAACATACGCATATGCAGAGTTAAGGAATTGATATTTTTGATATTATTCAAAATAAATAGATATATTGGCATGTATTCGATATATATTTGAATGTCTTAATGTATGCACATGGAATTTGTCATGTATTAAGCTATGTTATAATTTGATTATTTGAATGCTATAAAGGAGATGTACACATGATTCGTATAATTGAGTTTATATTACGTAAAACATGAATAGTAATGAATGACTCTCCTAAGCTATGTATTGTTCGGTAATGCCTAGTAACTCTAATCCGGAGACGGATACGGGTTAGGGGTGTTACATTTGACATAGAGAATTTTCTTCTCTTTTGCCTATGATTTTTCCCAAAAGGGTTTCCACGTAAAATCTGTGTGTTCTATTTTTTCTCATTTTTTTTGCCATTATCGACATTCTATTTTTGCAAATTTATTTATAAATTTAAAAAAAACTCCATTGAGGATGTTATCAAAACTTAAGTATGTATCTTTTTCTTATTAATACATCTGAAAATTAAAAAAAATTTATTAGACTTGAAAAAATAAATGGTAGTTCTAATTTTGCTTGAGCCAATAGAAATAGGGGCAATCTAAAAAATATTTTAGCAGCATCAAAATTTAATTATAAATTTTTTTATAAATTAAAGTATAAATTTATTATGTATTAATTTATAATTTCATATTTTTAAGGGACTAATTTTTTTTTCATTTCTAGGGCCTAAAGTGCAAATTTACTATATTTTAATTTATAAGTTATTTATTTATAAGAGTATTAAATTGAAAATTTTTCATTTTTAGTGTCTGAATAGAAAGATTATTATTTCCCCTTTTATATAATGTATATTATTATATATAAATAATATATAAATAATTCTAAACTATAAATTATTTCTCATAAATTTCTTTAAAGGAAGAAACTCTAGAGAGCTTATGAAAAGAATGAAGAAATCTACTTTTATTTATAAGGTAAGCGAGCTATGAGATTGTTTTCTAATTGACATAAGATTAACAATTGATTATATAAAGAATTGTCATATGTCAATAAAATTAGTATGCCATATGTCAAAAAATTAAACTATCCACATCAGCTAGAACCCTAAGGGTGGGTTTGGATGGGCAGTGTGTTTACTTACGGTTAGTGTAAAAATAACAGTGGTGGTAATATTAGATACTATAACGATATTGTAACGTGAGACAAAAAGTAAGCTAAACACATCGCACCGTACTTCATCGTCCTTCCAAACCCACCCTATATATAATATAATATGCAACTAGAAAAAAATAATAAATAAGAAAAATAAACATTTATTAAGTGGAGGAAAATAGTATATATTTTTTATAAAGCAATAAGTGAAGGAACATGGTGGTGAGTTATATAGCACTATAGATTGGAATGGGAAAGAGTTTTTAAGGAAAACAAGCAACCAAAACAATAATTCTAAACACATGTCAAGGAGATGGGAAGGGTTTTTTTTTCTTTTGTTTGTAAATTATTATTAATGCTATTATTATTATTTTTAATAATATCTATTTTTAATATAATATTTAAAATTACTTATAACCCCTCTTCAACTCATATATAAGAGGATAATGCGCTTCAGCATAATATATTATGCCACAAGGCACAATCATGATATGTTATGTGGTAAAAAAATCCAAAAAATGGTTGTCGTTAATTTTAATAGCTAAAGGGTTTAATTGATTAAAATTTTAATGTTTAGAGCTCAATTGAGTGTAAAAATATATAAGAGTTTAAGTTTAATTGAATTTATTTTACAAAAATTTAGAGGCTTTAAAGATTCTTTAGCATTATAAGAATAAAATATAGGCTTGAAAAATGAGGCTTATTTTCTAAATGGGTCGGGTCTCGGGTAAACTTTTATTTGTTCGGGTTCAGCTCGGCCTGAATTTGAAAAACATATGTTGTTGTGTTTTGTTGATATTTCTATTGTTTTGTTGTTGTGCTTTGTTGTTATTTTGCTACCATTTCGCTTTCATATTGTTACTATTTTAATGTTGTTGTTTGGATATTATACAATTCTTGTTTTATTGTTAATTTTTCTATTATTTACTTGTTGGGAAACATTTATTTTAATGTTTTTAGTGTATTTGATGTATTATATTTTTTAAATTTGTTTTATATAAAAATAATATTATAAAAAGTTAATACACACAGGTTGAACCAAACTCGGGTTTTAGCACTTTTATCCGAGCCGAGCTTAGGCAAAATCTTAGACCCATTTTTCGGTTCTGAGCCTAAAAAATAGTCCTAAAATTCTGTTTAGACTCGGACAACCCTGATTCGACCCATGATCACCTTTAATTATATTTCATGAAAGGAATACCATTTATACATTTGTATAAGAATAAATCACTACAATGTACAAATAAATATATTGATATTGTAATATATCTAAACTTACACCTGAAAAAAAATTTAAAAACTCATCTATAATTTAAGTGAAGTAAGACTTGAACATGATATCTCACGATTCTCGTAATTTTATCTTGTTATACTATATGTCGATAATGACAATAGGGATAATTGCAAAACAATAAAAAAATAATAATAACATACATATTTTACGTGAAAAACCATTATTAGAAAAAACCACGGGTAGAAGAGATATTCACTAATGTTGAAAAACCACAATACAAGAGGTTTTCGACTACACACATTTTAAGGGTTAAACAACCGTATTATGACCAATGTCTAATAGAAGAAGTATAGTCCTATACGAATGCAATTTATGCCTCTCTATTTTATTTCTTTAACAAGTGAGTTACACCTCGAATATTTCAAACTGGATCAAACGGGATTCGAGTCACACGACTTTATAATTAAGCTATCATATTTGCCATTGATAATTTAATTTTTTATATAATCACATATGTTATAAGTGGTAATTTTTTTCAATTTCCTTTTAAAATAAAATTTGGTACGTCTCAATAATTAACCCACATTAATTATTTGCATTTAACTTTACTCATTTTAATAAAAGTCGATGAGTCCATTCCCAGCTCACTAGTCGATAATAAAGATCACATGAAAAGGCTATAAAAGATAGGGGTCTTTCAAAATAATTCCTCCAAAAAGCAGAGACCAACTAGTCACTTTTATTAAAAAAATGGAAATTGCGTTTTGCTCCCTTCATTTAAAAATTGAAGTTTTAGTCCCTATGCATTAAATCATAGAATAAACTAGTAAAACTTTCATTAATTTCTATTGTTAAAAATTAGAATAACTAACAAAATAACTAAATAGTGCCACGTGGCGTGCCACGTGTATCTTTTGCTAACATATAATGATTGATTTTTAACAGTAGAAATGAATGAAATTTTTAACAGAAAAATCAATTACTCTCTGATACTCTTTGATCTAACGTAAATAAATTAATTTACCAAAATTCTTAGTAAAAGGAGCATAACACAATCTATTCTTACGTAGCGTCTGGTACGATGGAAAGTGATAACTTACCTAGGAATTTAATTAAATGCAAAGTGATTCTGACGTTTAGTATGTCAATTTTTTTTTTACTTTCTTTGCAAATTAACTTTTCATTGGGAATTATTTTCCCATAAACACGGCAATGTAATTTCCGTGATAAAATGTGAGAATGTTACTTTCCCATTTAAGATGAAAAGTAAAAAAAGATATTAAAGACAAAAATAACCTTATTTTATTCTAGTTTCCAATATTAATCTATCAAATGATAAAAGAAAAGGTTATATCTTCTTCCCACTACTAACTCTTTTGTTATTTAAACTGATTATTTTTTATATACATATTTAATCATCTACATAAGCAGTGGCGAAGTAGGGGGGCTGACAGGTGACTCAGGCCCTCTAAAATGGAAAATTTCTTTTTAATCCCTTTATAATTTATAAATTTTTAAATTAGTATGGTAAAATTGTACTTTGACCCCACCAATATGATAAAAATTTGATTTAATCTTTTAATAACTATAAAGATTATAGACTATTAAAATGATAAAATTATATTTTTATTATTGTAAAAATATACAATTTAATTCTGTCAAAAAAACGAAATTGATTAAGAAATTACATTAATTACATTTTTCATGGGGACCCCCAAAAATTAACTTCTTAGATTATGTTTTTCAACCCCTTTAGTTACCCCACCTTCATTTCGGCTCCTCAATAAGTACCCGCCCCACCCACCTCAACCATTACCATTAGCCCCCCAAACAAATTCAACACACCCGCCATTTCTCTCTCCCTTATCTTCCACACAATGGCAGCCCCCAAATTTTCCCTCACTCTCCTCTGTTTCACTTCATTGCTACCATTTTTCACTTCGGTGAACGCAAAGATCCCCGGCGTTTACTCTACCGGCTCTTGGGAAACTGCCCACGCCACCTTTTACGGCGGCAGTGATGCTTCCGGCACAATGGGTATTTCACAAATTACACTCCCAAGTCCCCCATCAAAATCTCACATTTTCATGACCCTCCATTTGATTGTTTTTTTCTTTTGTTGTTTTTTAGGTGGTGCATGTGGGTACGGAAATCTGTACAGCCAAGGCTACGGTGTCAACACGGCGGCTTTGAGCACTGCGCTTTTCAACAATGGCCTTAGTTGTGGTGCTTGTTTTGAGATCAAATGTGCTAGTGACCCAAGGTGGTGTCACCCTGGTAGCCCTTCTATTTTCGTCACTGCCACTAACTTTTGCCCTCCGAACTTTGCTCTTCCAAGTGACAATGGCGGTTGGTGTAACCCTCCCCGTCCTCATTTTGATCTTGCCATGCCTATGTTCCTTAAAATCGCTGAGTACCGTGCTGGTATTGTCCCAGTCTCCTTTCGTAGGTGAGTCACTGTTCTCCCGCCATTGTTTCTTTTTTTTTTCTTCATATAATTCCTGAAGTTGGTTGAAAGAGAAAAAAGGAAAATCGGGTTTCTATTTTCTTAGGAATCAAACAGACTTGTCACAGTTCTCCCGCCATTGTTCTCTTTCTCTCTTTTTTCTTTTCATACAATTCATTAAATTGGTTTATTTTGTGGGAGAAAATGTGCGGAAATGGGAAAAGGAAAAAGGAAAATTGGGTTTCTATTTTCTTAGGAACCAAACAGATTTTGGTATAATTATGAAAATTTGTTTTTGTTTTTTTCATCGTTTCCTTGGGAAGGCAAAAAAACGGGGGAACTCAAAAGAAGCGCCTTCTTGAGATTTCATTACCGCGGTCAGTTGAGTTTTAACGATATGACTAAAACACCCTTGCCTTTAAAGTACGCTTCAGCTCATGGTCATAGGTCTACTGAGTACTGATTTTTATTGGGTAGTATTGTAATTATAAGGTCCATTAAGAATTTTTTCCGGAAAATCCGAAAAAAGAACCCAAACGACAAAAATCACGACATCCCACGTTTGGGTTCGGCTACTCATAAATGCGGAGAAAAGGTTTTAAAGTTCTTTGGTTAAATTATGGTTTTGGCCCTTTCACTATATTCAGATTTGGAATTTAGTTCTTTATTTTTTATAATGTTAGGACATTATTAAAGTGTAAGTAACTTCTATGTACTTAATTAGAATAAAAAAAAATTAACATTGAAACTAAACTAAGTAATTCAGTACCAAATTGAATATTGAAGTTAAACTCAGGTATCAAATAGTATATTAACCCATTTCTTTTTACAGAGTGCCGTGCCGAAAGCACGGGGGAATAAGATTCACGGTCAACGGATTCCGTTACTTCAACTTGGTTTTAATCACCAACGTAGCCGGTGCAGGAGACCTCGTGAAGGTTAGTATCAAAGGAACCAAAACCGGTTGGATGAGCATGAGCCGTAACTGGGGCCAAAACTGGCAATCAAACGCCGTGCTGATCGGTCAGGCACTCTCTTTTAGAGTCACCGGCAGTGACAAACGCACTTCCACTTCATGGAATGTGGCACCACCTAATTGGCAGTTCGGCCAAACCTTCACCGGCAAGAATTTCCGTATTTGAAAAAAAAAAAAACACAAGACAAGCCGTTTGAAATCAAACTTTTTTGTTCTTGGTTTCCCGCCTTCAATTTTCCTTTATTTTCCCGGAAAATCTGAAGTGGGGTAAAAGAAAGTGTTATTATTAGGATTTAGGGAAAGGAAACCTAAAAGCTTAGGTTATAAGTTTGTAAACTATGTGTGTGGCGTTAACTTTTTTTTACTGTTGTTTTTATTTGTGAATGAGCTGGTGGTAATAGTAAAAAAAATTCCAGTGAATGGTAAAAAAGCAAAGGTGTCGTGTTTAGGGCTGAAGTGGCTGCAGATTAAAGAAAGCACGTAGTACTAGTGGCCCGCAGCTCTTTTATTCTGTGTTTTTCATTCATAGTAATATCGACGCTACTTTTTATTATATAAATGTACTTATAAGTGTTATGAGATATCCAATTGCCAACTTGAAACCTGTCTATTGATCTGTGATCCAAGTTTGGGTTTCATCTTTTGGAGTCGTTAAGGGGCTCGTGAGGTGAGCTTGTAGGCTTGGTTCGCACATCCATGGATGTTCGTGAGTTGGGGCATAAGGACAAACAAATGAATTGATGAGCACCCAAATTAGCAAACACGTGTTAATATGCATGGAGTATACTTAAATTGTCAAATTCATGATCCGTGATTATACTATATAAATATATGATCTCCTTTACTAAGAGGACATAGCAAAAACACTTAATAATAAGATTTTTTACTTTTATTTTTATTTTTAAAATTAAAAAAAAAAGTAAAAAATGAAAAATTTTAAAAATAAAACATTAAGGACTAAATTTTAAATTTATAAAAAATACAAAAGGTAAATAAATTGAAGACGCAAAGGGGATGCGTAAAGTAGGGCTTTACAACACACAACCACGCATGTGATGTGAGAGTAGTATTACTATTAGTAGTATCACTGCCACTCCGGTACTGCCGCTGTCTATTTATGTTTTCCATCCTCCACCGTCATTACAAGTTTTCTCTCTCTTTTTTGGTTAAATTATTATTCAAGGCTTGAATTTGGTAATTATCTTCATATTGAGACCTAAACTTGATAAATGTTTTTATTTTAGGACTTGAATTTAGGGTTTTCGTGGAAATATGAATGATTAACTTGGACAAAAAAAATTTCAAGCCTCAATAAGAGAACAGTTGTCAAGTTCAAAACTTAACTTGGGTATCAAAAAAATTCAGGCTCCAATATAAGAAAAATTACCAAATTAAGACCTAATTTAGAAAAAAAAAATTCAGACCACAATATACAAATAATTATGAAGTTTAAACCCAAAATTAATTTGATCCTTGAACTCAAGGAAAAAGCTTTCTCGATGTCGATATATACATTTCTCAACCTTATTTATTGTCCTTGTAATTTAATTTTCGAGTATGATAAAATAATAAAAGTTTAATTAATAGCTATTGAAGTGTTGGATTAATGAGAAGAACTAATTGAATCTTAACTCGATTGGTATGAGTATTGTTGTCAGTGTAGGAGGTTGTGGGTCTGAGTGCGTTGAAGCGCATTATCCTCTCCGTTAATCATTTCAAATGACTAAAAAAATTGCTTTCAAAGTTCTTCAACTTGTTTGGAGAATTGGTATTTTAGAATCTTCTGTTTTTATGGGTTTAGGGTTAGTGGACATATGCTTTTTTATCATGTTGTATGTCAAAGCACACCCTCTCTCTTCTAAACCCAAACTCTTTTTTTTTTTATCGAAGTTGTAAGTATTTAAAATTTTGTTGATAATTAAGTACTGGAAGAGGTGAAGTCAGAAATTCTTTAAAGAAAGGTCGAGATTAAACTATATATTTTTATGGGAGCTAAGATACAACTTTCTCCTTGCATTAACTTATATCTTTATGGTTTTCAAATGAACCGTATTGAAATTCTAACATTTTTGGGAAGGGTCAACCTATAATTTTACCATATATTAACTTAAGATTTTATAAAATTTTAAAGGTCTAAAGAAACAATTTCCCATTTTAGGGGGGTCTCGGTCCCAAATTTAAACCTAAGCAACTCCTTTTCTTATCTTTGATCAAAATCATAATAATGTATATCTTTTTGTTAGCATGTTTTGCTTGCTGGGCAAGAAAATATTGAAGCAATGGTCCTAAATATCACAATGAAAGTAACCTTTGGCCATGTTTTAAATTGCACAAGCATCCCAATTTACTGACCTAACTTTATGCCATTATTTATAACTTGTTGTATAGATGCTTTTCTTTGAGGTAGCTCTCCTTTTCTTCTTTTAACTATCTTTCTTTCAAACCTTTTTATTTTCTTTTTACAAAGAAAAATTATCACATTGTATGTCTTTCTAGGTAAGGCCGGTGGAGCTAAGCCATGTTTGACATTCCAAGCTTGAAAAAAGAAATGGGTAAAAAGCATTTCTTTTATTATTTTTTTAACGGTTTTGATCAACCCATAAATAGGAGGATAACGCATTTTAGCGCATTCGAACCCACATCCTTCTGCATCCAATGCCCATTATGTTCATTAGTAAAACTATGTTTTAATCATCCAACTATGAAAAGTTATAAAATGGGTCAACCGATTAATCGACTTTGTCTATTTTAATTATCAGCTTTTAAAATCGGCACAATGGCGATTTTAACTCTTAATATTTATACACCGTATCGATAATTAGTTTTGACTCTGAAAAATCTAACCCTTCAACATTTACACTAGCTGATGATAGAAATATATGTATGTGTATATAATATTTTTACAATGGAGTGAGGTTTGTAGAGGAAGAGATGGAAATGGAATATGTACCAAAAGAACAAGCATTGGGTTGCTTGATGTTGAAGAATCCTCCATTTAGTTGATGACTGTCCACTTTGCATGAAACTTTCTGCCATTGCAAATTGGTTAAAGGTAAAGTGGCAACTTTTTAACAAATTCTGCGTACAAGAATTGCTGCCAGCCATAGAATTAAGATTATATAATTCTGAGAATATTGAGGGGGTTAAAATTAAAAATGTACCAAAAAGGAAATATTGAGGCGGTTAAATGGGCCTGAACCGGGTTTAATCCAGGTCTTCTGTGAACGACGCCGTCTTTCATTTGTATTCGCGAATGACTGAAACTCAAAAACAAAAAGAACGCCGTCTGTGGGAATCGAACCCACGACCACGTGGTTAAAAGCCACGCGCTCTACCGGCTGAGCTAAGACGGCAACTTTGAGAATGAAACAGAAGGGACAATATTCAAAAGGTTAAAACGTGCTCCAAGTCCTCCTACCCTACTTTTAATCCCCACTTTTACTTCAAGGAATTTAATCAAGCTACATTTCTAAGTTAAAAATGCGAGTTTAATTATTAAAAATTGGTAAAATTCTTTTGCTAAATTCAAGTTCTTTACGAGAGAAAATACCTAGAAGATCTCTGTATCAAATTAATCTCCCTATTATTAAATGGATCAATTTAGTCTGTGTACTATTAAAAATAATCAAATAAGTCCAATTTGAAATAGAGTTAACATTTATTAAATGTTTTGCAAATGAGACCGTTTGTTTTAAATTGAACTGCAATTGGAAAAAAAATTCAAGATTTTTTGTTATATAGAAAATGTTAACTTTATTACAATTTAGACTTTTTTGATTATTTTTAATAGTACAGAGACAAAATTGATCTTTTTTAATAATATAGAGACTAATTTGATACAATCCTTATGATACAAGGGTCTCCTAAGCACTTTAACAGTTTATAAAAATGGTCAAGTTTCATCTTTGATCCTTCTAATATACTTACTATACAAAGTAAGGTCATCACGTGGCTCTCTCACCCATGCTTCCTTTCTTTTTATTTCATTTTACAAAAAAAAGGATAAATTTTACCTTTGGTCCCTCTAATATGCTTAAATTTAATATTTGATATAATTTAATCCCTATAATCTTTATAATATTATTAATTAGTCTATATAGTTAATATAGTTAGCTTTCCAGTTAAAACATTACGTAATTATGTACAACATGGCTTCCCATTTCTTTTAGGTTTATGTTAGTGCTTACTTTTTTTTTCTTACAGTTAAAAAAGGTTAAATTTCAATTTTGATCCCTAGACTTAACTGCTACACTTTAATTTCTAATGTAATTTGGTCCATGTAGCTTTATAATGTTATTATTTAGTCCAAATAGTTAATAGTATTAATTTTTCTATTAAAACATTATATGGTTATGTATAATTTGAATGCCTTGAGAATTTTAGTTTCTACTTCTTTAGGTTTGCCTTAGCCTTTACACTATGCTGAAATTTAGAATTTAATTCATATACATTATTTTTGACATAATTTGATTTTTTTTTACTTTTATAATGTCATTAGTTAGTGTAAATATTTAATATTGTTAACTAATTTAATCGAAATGTTGACGTCAAATTTTCTTAGGAACACTATTTCAAAAAAAAAAAATTTACCATAACGAGTTCGAATAAATGTTTTTAAGTAAAGAAAATTTATATAGAAATTTTTAATTTTTTTTATTGTTACATAATTTCAAGTGATGTTTTTTAAATTTTAAAATGTCACAGCAGTGAATTTAATATAAGAATTTTATTAGTGATAATGATTGGACCTAAACTTTTAAATCTAAAAAAGTGAGGGTCTAAATTTTTGAAAATAAAAGTAGGGTCGAAATATATTTTAGCCTTCAAATTTATACACCATAATTTGATATAAACAAATAATCAACTCAAGATACTAATAAATATTATCAATAAGACAGATTCAATGTCAATACCTCTATTACATGAATATTCAATTTATTTTAACAAATTATCATTTAGTTCTTCAAAGAAATAAACATAACTTTCATCTGATATTATGTTCTTCAAACAATGGATAAATCATATAATGCCAGCTATGCTTAGCCCTTAAACATTCACGTTATTGTGGGCTTAACTATGAAGAATACAACAACAAATAAAAAAACATGAAACAAGTTTGAGTTTATTTATTGCCTTAAAACTCTGTTTGAGCTGAACACGAAGTTTTCTTCACCGGCAACCGTCGAGTTCAAACGTCCGGCAGCCCAACCATTGTTTAGTGAACGAACGGCAGCTCGGGCAGGATCCCCTGTCACACGGCTTCCCTCGGTTTGGTTTTCCAATTCCGGGAGACCCTGTGATTTCCGCTCTTTTCTTTTCTTTCTTTCTTCGTCTCGTTCCTTCCTCAACCAGCTCTCCACTGTTCTCTACAAATTTAAAAAAAAAAATGAAGTTATACGAGCTTCGTTCTTAACGAACGAGATTCCAGGTGTCTACCGGGATAACTAACCATTAGCGACGAATTGCTAATCTCCTTAACCTTATCCATCGGCATTGCTAATTGCAATTTCCCATGAGCAACGTAAACCTGAAACGAAAACAAAGGTTTCGCCGTATAAATTGTCTATTTTACAAATGCATTTCGAAAGGAAGTAAGTTCTTAGAAATGGAACTGAGACAGACAATATGTGATGGCCACTTCTCAAGACCGTCGAATATATGTGTTGCGTAGATAATTGTGGCACCTCGCTCTTCGCATTCCTTCCTAAGGAAATTCAGAAGGTCAGCTCTTGCTAGCACATCAAGGTCGACCGTTATCTCATCAAGTAGAAGAACCTATACAAATGATGAAGCAACCTTCATGAACAATTTATACCGGACAAACATGAAAACAAGGTTTAAAAAAATAATCCCAAGTTCCTTGTGGACGGAAAGGAGGTCGAAGCTCTACGCAAGACCAGACAATGGAAGCATTGAAATTAAAATACCTTGAATGGCTTAAGGAGACCCATACAAATTTGGACACGTCTTCTTTGACCATCCGATACCTTGTGCATCCTCCACGAGAGATCAATATCTAATACCTATAGCAAAAACCAAGTCCAAGGATTTCTAAATCATGCATAAACTTGAAAATATGTTTAAATGACCATTTAAATGCCAAATTATTGTAGTATCTACAAATTTCCTTGAATCATTCATATGGTGAAATGCATACCTTAATTAGTTCATATCTTCTTTTGGGATCAATACCTGCAACTCCGAAAATCATTTTCTCAGCTGAAATGTCCATTTGAATTGGAACCTCGAATCCTGCAAAAGCAACATCACGTCTCCACTGCAAAAGGGAGAAATAAAACTCTCCTTTAGGTTAAATGATAAAATGCTAACAAAAACTAGTACCATCGATGAACGCATTGCAGCACTTACAATCTATGTTGAACCCAGACTAGAGTGAGTGTTGGATCCTCAATTTCGTGTTAAAAAAATTCCGACATTTGAAATATCGTAACACTATACCAGTGCTCAATTATGTGTCGAATTTACGGGTCAGACATGTGTACTTTACCCTAAGGTTCAGCTAAGAAATGATCTTAACATAATCTTAACATAAACAAGTTTTCTTCATGCAAACTACAATTAAAGCATCAAAATGTTCAGAGCAACTAAAAATGAAAGCCAAAGAAATGAATTTTTCCAGAAAAGTTCAGTTTCGGCTCCAATTATGTATCAATGAAATACGTTTCAGTTCATTCAACATTTCAAAAATAAATTGATCATAACTTCGTTATATTAGCAAAATCTTCTAAAATCATAGGCAAACAAAAAAGAAAAAAAAATGGAAAAAGAAATGCTTAACTAACCTCTCCTCCAAGATAACAAAGATCACCGGAGGAAGCCAAAACGGTGTCGTGGAAAGCGGATCTTCCCAATACTCGAACCATGTGCGGCTCCACCATATGCTTCCCTCCCAGAATCTTCAATATCGTTGTTTTCCCTAACATTCATTGAAACAAATAAACAAAAGAAAAAAACTATAAAATTTGTGAATTTCATTATTATTTTCCCAATTTCTTCGATTTTCTCCGTTAATATTTACTGATTAACTAACCGGCGCCATTGGATCCGACGAGGAGACACCGATCGCCAGCGTTTAGGGTGAGAGAGAAACCGTCGATAAGAGGCTTGGATCCCGGCGGTGGATGACCGTCGATTCCAGGATACGTGAAGCTCAATCCGTTGATCTCCACCGTTGGTTTCGAACTCTCCATCACCGCCATTTCGCTTTGAGTAGGTAAGTTCTCCCCCCACCAAAAATTTTCAAATTTATAATCTCCACCGGATTTTCTTTAATTTACGAAAACACCCTTTTTCTCGTACGTGGCGCCATCAGAGCCAAGCCTTGATGTAATTTTATACTTAAGAGTAAATTGCTTTGTGAAGAGAGGGCAAAAACGTCAACAAATTTTGAAATTAAAAAACAGAAAACGACCTTGCATTTGCAATTCCCAGATCAAAAACAGAAAATAGCTACTATTTAATTTCCAATTAACAAGTTTTAGGGTTTTGAATTTGATTTTCCTTTGACAATGGCTGCGATTTACAGTCTCTATATAATCAATAAATCGGGGGGTTTAATCTTCTATAAGGTATCACTAAGTTGAGATACTTCCTGTTTGTTTCTCGAGAATATTTACTCATTTTCTTTTGTTTTCTTTTTAAGGATTATGGATCAAAGGGACGCATGGATACGAATGATAGCTTGAGAGTAGCTAGTTTATGGTATTCGATGCACGCGATCTCACAGCAACTATTGCCTACCAATGGTTGTTCGGGAATTGAGCTACTTGAAGTTGATACATTTGATCTCCATTGTTTTCAATCCCTTACTGGTAAATTATATTTCCCGAAACATCAATTAGTATCATCTTGTTTTAATTTAATTACTGCGAAACTTTGAAGTGCGAAAGAAGAATGGAAAAAACTGATTTATAGATCTGATTTTCCCACTAAGTTGATAAGTTGTAGAAATTCGTGCAGCCATTGTTTGAATGCTTGGAAATGAAATTCGCTCCCCCCCCCTCTTTTTTTTTTCTTTTCTAAAACATGGAATTAGGAATTCATATTAAGATAATGAAAATCTGTGAAATTTGCTCAAGACCATAGTGTACTAGAAATGTTGCCAATTAAATACTCCGTAAGTTAATGCTTTTCGAGTAATTGTTTATTCTTCAACTCGAAGAAAGGATATTAAAATGGAAAGAAATTCATTCACTGATTGTGGCATTAATCTTTGTTGCTCAGACTATTTATTTTTCTTAAAGTACCCACGTCCTAAGCATTTTCGAACATAGGTATTAGGTTATGATTTCAAGCGCTTTGAAAAAAAGGAACCCATCTTGTTAGAAAGCCAATTGAGCTTTAGCTCAGTTGGTATTGTTGTTATTGCAACAATCAAGAGGACATAAGTTTAAATACGCTTAAGCTCGTATTTTTCTTTGGTTTAAGAATTTGGGGAGATTTATTGGTGAAAAAAGGCATTGTATCAAATATATATGTTAAAAGGATAAAGAATAAAATGATAAGCATGCTGTAGAGAAAACTAAAGAAAGACATCTATATCAAAAGATGTTGGATTGAACTCTAATATTTAGAGATTGTATTTTCAGAAAATTGGCATATTTGAAGACTTGATCACTTGTTTCTCTTTGTTGGTACGGATTATGTCTTGAAGAACCCCTTCTATGAGATAGAGATGCCTATACGTTGTGAACTCTTTGACATCAACCTGACAATGGCAATACAAAAGGATCGTGTTGCGCTGTTGGGACGATGAAACTGTCCTTGAACTGGCACCAAATCAAATTCCCACCTCCGATATTTGTACATTTTCGATGCCCAACTGCTTTCTAGTTTGAATCAGCTATGTTAATGTTATGTCTATTAGACCCCGCTCTCAATTCATGAATGCCTTTGTGATTTACAGCATTGTTCAACTTAGAAAATGTCTCGTGTTTTGATCAAAGTGGTAGGAAAGTGCATCATCATAACATTATAGTTTAAGCCTCCATCTTTGTTGCATGAAAAGCAATCTTCAATAGGAGAGCAACCCTTCACCTATAGATCTTGATTAAGGACTTCATCTTTTTAGAAATATTAATGCCCTCTCTTATTGCAATATAATGTACTTCAAGTTGTGAGATGATGGGGCCAAAGCAATTTGTATTATTCTTGAGTCTGTCACTACAGAATTGTAGTAAAATGTACCTTTCCTATGTGCTCTTAGCATTACCCTGTTTTTACACAATGTTAGGACCATTTCAACCCATCACAATATACTGTTTTATGTCCTTTTCAATGCACATAAATGAAGGCATTATAGGTTGGTAATACGGACCATCCTTTCATTATTTTCACTTCCACCATTAAATCAAAAAGCAAAAGGTCTTCTTTCCTTAGGTTTTGATTTCCATCCAAAAACCACACTCCTCAACGCCCCACCAATCACTCATTCAAATAGAAGTTTTGTGAGGGTGGGATCTTACAATCCTGCATAAAAATCTCAAGATATCATTGATATCCGGTTCTTCCTTTGAAAATGCAACGTGCTTTATCATTGCATCATACAATTTTTAAATAGAAATATCTTTCATGTCCATTTTATGATCCATAAAAATTAATCTTTTTGAAGTTCGTGATTGTTTGAACCTGAATTCTTCTTTTAAAAGTACAATGTGCTTTCTCATTACACTCAGTGCTTTTTAAATGAAGATATCTTTTTATATTCGTTTTATACTTTATAAAGATTAATCCTTTAAGATTTTGTGAATGTTTGAACTTAAATTTTTCCCTTAAAAGTGCAATGGTGCAATACTTGTTCCAAACATCTTTAGTCAAAGAGAAAGGAACTGCCATTCTTTCAATAGAAAACAAACTTTCTTAAATATCATAATACATTCTGACATAGCAGAAAAGCCACATTACACATAATTAAGAACCAAATCCTCATGAAGATTTGCTGATACATACTAAAGTAATAGAATTTATTTAGTTAAAATGACAAAGGCCACTCTGCTTCTCTTTGTTGTTCACTTCCCGCAAGTGCAAGGGTTGCATTTGCAGTTGTCTCCACACGGGCATCCACCCTCAACCCCAACTCCCATCTCAGATCCCTCAAAGTGCCTGCATGCATTCAAAAACACAAATCAAAATCTTTGTAATAAAAAAAAGAAAAACAAAACATAACTTTACCCTGTTTTTATCTGTCAATGTATTTTGGAGGTCTCTATATTATATGGACTTGATCAAATTAGTCCCTCTACTATTAAATGATCAATCAATTTAGTTCATGTACTATTAAAAAGAATCAAATAATTTCAAATTAAAATATAGTTAAATTTATTGTTTAAAAAATATCATTTATTGTTTAACAAAATTAATATTTTTAAATGAAATCTTTTATTTAGAATTGAACTAAAATTGAAAAAAAATAATTTTCACCATATTTTTGATATAGTAAATCTTAACTCTATTACATTTAGACTTACTAGATTGATCTATTTTATAATAGAGGGATTAATTTAATCCAATCCCTATAATATAGGTACCTCCCAGGTACTTTAAACATTTTTTATCTCTATGTGATACTTACATTTTCTGAGTTGCCACACCAAGAACAATAGTCTCAGTTGTAGTCTTCTCTATTATGTCAGGGAACATACTGCATCTGCAATATCATCAATGGCAAAAAAATAAACTTTAAAATAGACCCTTTTAAAGGAAAACGAAAATTTCTGAACTCAGTGGTTTAAACTTGGTTGAAATATGCCATAGGTTCCTATACTATTCAAAAATTTAAAATTTAGTCCCTGTACTTTTATTTTTAGGAATTTAATCCCTCTACTTTTAAGATTTTAAAATTCATGTCCAATTATTAACACTATCCAATTTATTTTGCTAAATTCAAGTTGATTACAATGTCATTTTCTTAGTTGCATAATTTTAACAGTGTTAAACAGTTGGACTTGAATTTTGAAATCTAAAAAGTATAAGAAAAATTTCTAAAAATAAAAGTACAGAGGCTGAATTTCAAATTTACAAAAAGTACAGGGACTTATGGCATATTTTAACCCTTATACTTTAAAGAGAGAAATTGATTATTACCCGTTACAGCCACTGCCACACTTGCAATCAGCGCCGCAGCCACATTTTCCTGAACAGCAAGACATTTTCAGTTTTGTTGTGAGAAAATTGAAACTGGAAAGATTTTCTTGTTGTAAATAGGATATGTTGTGAAGGAAAAATGGCCTTTGAATTTATAGGCCAGGAGAGACGAGGGATCTTTAATGTCAACCGTCCACGTGTCTTGATTTGGCAGTGATTTGCACTCGCCTTGATTGCGAGTGGAAGAAGAAAAACTTATCCGTTGAACGTAAGTGGAATGTAGTAGGGGAGGTAAGGTGAAGACGAAATGAAACACAAAGGTACATCTATCGCTGAATGAGGCTGAATAAGTCTTTATTTTAGTCGGTTTGAGTATTGTTGTCAATATAAGAAAACATAAGTTTAGCCAAAAATTAGAAGTCAAGACAGGGGATTAGCATTGACTTCGGGTCCCCTAAACTTCAATTTTTATAAAATCATAAATTAATATAATGGTAAAATTGCACTTTTATCTTTTCATAATGTTTTATTCATTTTTGCCCCCTTAAAACAGTTTTCCAATTTCGTCCCTGCAAGGACATAGAAACCAAAATAGCCATCATAATTTTTAAAGGAAATAAAAATGAAGTGTTAGCATCACCACTGATCTCATAAAAAGCAGAAAGCAAAGTGACAACGAATAAATTTTATATTAAAAATAAACTAAAAAAGTTTTTACTTAAATAAGTTTAGATGCTAATGTAGATTATATTCTTGATTCTCTTATGCACCTTTAGTAAAAGTACTTTATTTTTGGCAAAATGGATGGTCGAGGCTTCTCTTCTGCTCTGTCTTTTCTTCAAAACTTCTTTTTTTTTCCTTTTCCCAAAATGCAATCATGTTGCTAGAACTTTCAAACCACCATTGATGGTTCTCATTATATCTTCCTTTTCAAAAATGGTTAAACTGATTAAATCGAAATGAATGAAATCGGAACAATTAGATTTTAGCATAAATAAACCGGTTTCAACAGTTTAGTTGCTTGGTTTTCGGTTTTAAATTTGCAAGCCAAATGAATCTATTAAATTTATAATGGGATGAAACTCAAAACTATACATGAACTTTAGTCTAATGTGTAATTTTATACATGAGGTTTTTATTTGATTCGAATATCACAAATTATTAACACAATTATTGATATAACATCATTTTTAGTTTATATATTGCATACAAAAACCAAGCTCAAATAATCAAATATTCAATACCTGGGGCGGCACTAAAATGAAAAATTTTGTTTTTTAGCCCCTCTAAAATCCAAAGATATAAATTAATAAATGGTGAAATTGCATTTTGATCTTTTTAAAATGATAAGAATTTTTAATTTAGTATAGGGACTAAATTGATCAATTTGATTCATTAATATAAGGACTGAATTGATTCATTTGATAATAGTGGGACTAATTTGATCCAGTCCTTATGATACAGGGACCTTCCCGATACTTTAACCTATATTAAAACAAGTATTAATTACACAATCAAATCAAGTTTACAAAATTTCTTTTAACACTTGAGGCCATCATGTTGATGAACAAATTTCCTCCAAAAGATCATTGAAAATTTGCTCTTCAACCTCAAGACCTAAACATTCATGTTCAAATTGCAAACTCATCCACCCATCATTCCTCATTAGATCCCTACTCGCGACATAATCCAACGGTTTATCGTACCCAGTTTTGAAGCTCAAATACCAACTTATCGTCTCCCACACTTTCTCAAGCACATGTTGTCCCATAGGCATCGGATGAATGTGACATAATTGAGACAAAACTCGAGGGTAATAGTTATACGATCGTTCATAAACATCGATGAGGACCTCGTTGGTTAAATCGAACAATAGTGGGTGATTACAATAACTGACTTCTTCGTCTTCCATGGAACAATTGGGGTCACATATAATGCAGCCTTTAACTTCCTCGTACATCATGGGATCTAATGGTTGCTGGTCCGCATGCCATGCGCCGAGCGCTTCGGTTCCGCTAAATCCAGATAATTCGAGCACATCTTTCACGTATGTGAATTCGTGTTTGTTATGTATGTCTAACTCCTTTAAAGGTTCGAATTTCTTGAACTTGTATATGCCTACATCGGCAACCGTAGGGGTAATATCCTTGATTTTGGGTTGCAAGTCCAGTGTAAACTCGACTTCGTCTTTGGGAAGATCAAAGCTTTGCTTCAGCTCGATATCCGGTTCTAACCATCAACCATTCACAATTCATAAGGGAAATGTATAATTTTGAAATAAAAGTATCATAGAGGCTTCTGTATTAAAAGTTAAATTTCATTTTATCCACTCAATTAAAAAAATAGGTAAATTAGTCCCTCCACTTTAGTTCAAAGAGCATATTAGTTTTTTATGTTAAAAATTTCATCAATCTGTACAGTTAAAAATTGGCGTGGCTAACAGAATAACCAGGCAGTGAAACATAACATGTTACGTGTCCATCATGTTGACGTACAATGACTGGTTGTGAATAATAAAATTGGATGAAATTTTTAACAGAAGAACTAATTTGCTCTTTGGTTTAACGTAAATAAACTAATTTACCCATTTTTTGAATAAAGAAAACAAAATGTAATCCGACTGAGTAATGTTCAATAGGACATGATAATATACCTTGTAATTTGGAACTTTCTACTGGTTCTTCCAGCTCTGTAATAGTCATGATTACGGGTTTACTGTCCGGTTCGATTTGTGTAACATCATCCTTTACGATCATCGAGTTCTCCAGTTCATCACCGGCTTTTTCCGCTTGAGATATCGGCTTTGAAGATATTGGAAATCCTTCCCTAACACCTATCGAACTATCTTTGTACTCAGCTTTTCCGAGTGTTTCTACTTCCGAGCTATACCCCAAAGACTCCGAAACTTTAGTTGGGACCTCGGAAGCCAATGCTTCATAGAGATAAGCTGAAGAATATAATTCGGGTGATGAAAGGAACCTTCTCATGTGCTTTTTCATAGTCCTACCACTCGAATCGATCGGTTCATCTCGTTTTTCATCCCTTTTCGACATGCTTTCCTCTCTACCTTCTTTATTAAAGCTAGATTCATAAAGCTGCGTGTACTTGTCGATAGCCTCGTTAAAAGATGTCCGTCTTTCAAGCCGCATACTTCCCCGTCGAGCCAAAGACGAAGAGAAAACCTTTCGTAACCGTGACGGCTCCTTGAAATGATCAACAATGTCCTTTGTCAAGTCCTTTGAAAACCCTTTTTGATGTGGGATTTTATGAAGAACAGCATCCATTGCTATCCTACGCCTCTCTTTTTTTCTCTCTTGTATTACATGTTTTATATTTTCTCTAAGGCTTTTAAACCTCTTCTTCACCATTTCGGATCGGTTCATCGCCGAACTCGAACCCATATCAGCCATTTCACCCTTTGTTTGGTTCAAATTATGTATCCCTTCAGCTCTATGATCAGCAGCTATCAGTGGCATTGATTTCCTACCTATATCTTCACCGGTTCCATCACGGTTCGAACTTTCCCCACACTGTTTCGACCCAGTTGAACCACTCGAACCCAATCCCTCCATTTGTGGCATCCCCATTTTAGCACTAATTGCTAAATGTTTATGAAAATGGTGAGCCAAAGGTGAATCAGGATCTTGTAATACTGTCAATAAAAACCCTTGGTTCATTTTAATTATATCTAAAGCATCCATTAAATACTTAGATTCATACCCTGGACCAATATCTTTGCCATGTTCTTCCAATGCTTTCTTCTTCGCTTCGAGTTCTTCGGGCGATAAAACCGCACTTTCGAGCAACTTCTTCATGTTTTGTCCTTCGACCCAACCTTTCCCGACACCATGTTCTTCGTCGGTTTCGTCACTCGTAACATGTTCTTCTGTGGATTTCGACACGGTTTGATCCTCGGAACCGCTTTCGTAACATATACCTTTGTTCTTGTCGGATGTTCGGGGACTACCTTGTTCTGTTTCGGGGAGAAGATCATCGATATGAGCATCGACATGTTGGTCCGTATCAGATTTAGTTTGTATAGGGTACGTCGAACATCGTTGATGCTTGCCTCGGCCTTTCCTTTTCGCTACTTCTTCGGTTATAAGTGCTTTTAATCGTGATTTCACTGAGGTTTTAGATCCTGTGCTGGTTTGTTTCTTCTTTCCTTCAACCTGCAATTTTCAAATTAAGCTTTAGGGATCTAATTAAAATTTTCAAAAACTTTAAGGGTTTAATTAATTTTTTTAAAAATTTGAAGGGCTAAATAAGAATTTCTAAAATTTACAAGTCTTAATTAAAATTTTCAAAAATTTTAGGAGGCTTAATGAAAATTTTAATTAAATCCACTTAACTGATAGTCTTTGATAAGAGACGAAGCCAAAGGAGAAAGCAAGGGCCTTGGTTTCTTGGTCAAATGAAAAAATATCATTGGTAGTCCCTCTAAAGCATTAGTTATTCACTTTAAGTCTTTTAATCATTCAAATATAATCTAAGCCCTTTTAGAATAAATTTTTAGCTTTGACCCCCTTAAAATTTTAAAATTTTATCTCGCCCCTTAAGCAAAATCCTCAAAAATGGTAAAAATTCATTTTAGTCCCTCTAAATTTTATGAAATTATAAGTTTATACAATAGTAAAATTGCACTTTAGCCTCCTTAATATGATAAAATTTCAGTTTAAACCCTTTTAAAGTTCTAAAACAATAAGTTAATACAATGATAAAATTGTAATTTGATCCCTTAACAGTTTAAAATTTAAATTTAGCCTCCTAACTTCGTTAACTCACCTTAGCGTTCGCTGCTTCACCTTTCTTGTGTTTTGACGTATCCTCAACATTTCCATTTGAGCCTTCTACTGCTTCATCTTTTGCATTTTCATCCCCTATGATATGAATGAACCATAAAACCTAGTTAGCATATACGGTTTGTCGGATAATTTTCGGGTTTTGATCAAAACCGACTCGCCTAAAGCTTACCGGTGCCTTGTTTCTTGTTCAAAATCCGTTTCTTAATGAAGCGCCGATTCCAATGATGGTATTTAAGCACATGAAAAATGCCCCACATGCATCTAGGATTATGACTTTGTGGTATCGACATGTTTGAGCTGTTGGTTCGCAAGTTCTTCCCCATTGCTTGCTGATTTGTTTGCTTTTTACTCGACTTCTTTGGCAACGATTTTACGAGCTTTTTGACGTTCCTGATCTTTTCAATCCATCGAGGACGAGTTATTCTGCAAGCAGGGGTGAATTCAGGAATTGTGTGATGACCCGAGATAAAATTAAAAAAAAAAAAGTGGGTTGAAGCTAAAAGCTTTGTATCAAAATGACTTGAATTGAACTTTTAACTTTAACAAGGACCAAAAAAGTAAAATTTCCATTTAATGAAGAGATTAAAAGGGATTACATTGAATTATAATATTTGGAAGGGACTAAAGTTGTTAACCAAAGGGCATGCTATGCGGGAAGGAGAAAATTCTAGGTTTTTCGGTACCCCATTTTTGTAGCCAACAAGAGCTAAAAATTTTGTATTAAAATGGCTTAAATTGAAAATCTCATTTTTGGAGAATAATTTTCACTTAACAAGGAGGCAAAAAAAGGTTACATTAAATTATTATATTTAAAAGGGACTGAAATTGCAATTTTATCATTTAATCAAAGGAGAAAATTCTTGGTTTTCGGGTACCCAAATTTTCTGGCCAACCAAATCTACAAATTTTGTATTAAAATGGTTTAAATCGAAATTTTCAACTTTTGAGAAAGGCCACTTTTCATCTAACAATGAGGCAAGAAAAGGGTTACATTAAATTATTGTATTTGGAAGGGACTAAAATCAAAATTTTACCATTTAACTAAAGCGGCGCTATGCCCTTGTCGAGTCAGTACCCAAATTTTCTGAAATTTTATATTAAAATGGCTTAAATCGAAATGTTTTGAGGAAGGCCAAAAATGAAAGATTTCCATTTAACAAAGAGGCAAAAGAGTGTTACATTAAATTATTTGTATATGAAAGGGACTAAATTTGCAGTTTTACCAAAGAGAAAAATCTGGGTTTTCCAATACCCAACTTTTCCAGCCAGCCAAACAAAAAACATTAGCAAGGGAAAAAGAAACAGAAACAGAAATAATCATTTCATGAAACTAAAATATACCTTTTGATAAGAGAATCATATAATAAACAAAACAAGCATTTGTTTTTCATCATCAGCCATGGTTCTATGAATTCAATAACAGGGAAAAAGGAACTTTTTGTGATTGCATGTTTGGTTAGAAGGAAAATAAGAGAAAAAAGAAAAGAAAAGAAGGAAAGAAAATGAAGGAAATAAAAAGAAGAGATTCAAAGAATTTAAGGCAGCAATGTCGGGGGAAGTTTGTTTTAGTTTTTACGACTGTCTGGTTCTTAATTAAAAGTTTCTCCTTTTTATTAGTTTTCTACTTTTGGATCGTTCTTCTAACTAACTTAACTGCCAAACTTGCTTTTTTTTGGTAAATTACACTCAAAGTCATTAAACTTCAAACAATTACGAAATAGTCATTGAACTATCTGAAAGTTTTCATTTAAGTCACTAGGCTATTATAATCGTTGTTGTGTGGCCTTTTTTTTTTCTGCACCAATTGAAAACTTTCATTCTCTTTCTCTTTTACAGTTTAATTTTTTTCACGAAACAACTTTGAAAGTCACAAATCTACAAACCAAAATCCAAATGTTTTTCTTTTCTGATCTTCGATATTCACCGTCAGGTCAACTTAGATCTAAGATATGTTCTTCTACTTGTTAACAGATATTGATCCATCGTACCCATCGTCGCTTGAGGTTCGCTAACTGGACTTAAAAAAACACTTAGTAGTCTAGTGACTTAAATGACCATTTTATAAGCTTTTGGAGTAGACACAATATTTAATTATGGTGATTAAAAAATGAAAACTTATTAAAATTAAGTAACTAGAATGAGTGTACATCAACATTGTTGAACCCTGATTAACGACGAGTCAGTGGACGTTAAAATGCAAAACAGTTTGTAATGATAGTGCCCTTGATTAATGGTGTAGTTTACCCAATATTAAAACTTAGTATTAATAATTCGGATTAAACATTTAGTTCACTTAATTAATCTTAACTGAATTGAATTAACCAAAAATCGTAAAAATATATTTTTATTGAATTTTAATTCAATTTAAAAAATTAAATTTGGATTTAGACTCATTCAAGTCGGTATTCTTCTTTTACAAATTAAAAAATATTGTTGTTCAAAAATTAAATAAAATTAAATAATTAAATTCATGCCTAAAAGAACTCTTACTGTGTATATATATTATACCATATTCCCTTTTTCGTATTTTAAAGATGACGACAATGAGAAGTACAAAACTCTAACATCTTTGCGATATAAAATTTCATTGATAGCAGAATGTCCACCAACATCAAAATAAAACCGTTGCTGCCACCACCCCCGTTAAGTTATTGCGTTGTGACACTTGCATCCCGAACTTCAAACCTAACGCGGCTCGCATACCCCCCAATGTGGTACTGAATTTTTCTGGGAGAGGTCATGAACTTCTTTGCTTCCTCCTAGGATTTCGCCAAAAATGTAGTGTTTAATTTTTTTTATATATAAAAAATTTATATTCCTTATATATACTGCAAAATTCAACTTCGTATGTCGAATTCTAAGACTGTTATCGTTAAAAAGGATGATGAGGACGATCGATACAAAACTCCGACATCTCCAGGACATAGAATATTGGTGATGATGGAATACCCGTCAACACCGAAAGGTCCAAAACAGAAACTAAAACGATCAATTTTGTCATCACTGCCACTAATTTATTACTCTAATGCACCATGTGGACAAGAGGTGATCATGGGTCAGGTCTAGACAAAATTTTAGGCCCGTTTTCTAGGCCCGGCCCGACCCGAAATATGGGCTTAAAAATTTGTCCAAGCCGGGCCCGGCCCATATTAAATATACATTTAATTAAAAATAAAAAATATATATTTAATATATAATTCGGGCCAGGCCCGAGCCAAAAAAGTTTTACCCGAGGCCCGGCCCATTTCTAAACGGGCCTCTTTTTTTGCCCAAACTCATATTTTGGGCCTATATTTTTACCCGAACCCTCCTATTTTTTAGACGGGCCGTCAGGTCGGGCCGGGTAGCCCAACCCATGATCACCTCTATGTTGGACTCGCGATTGTAACACAGCTCGCGCATGTTGTTTTTTGGTACGACTAGATTTCTTGAGTTTTTTTTTTTACACAATGCCTAAAACTACCTATAGCTGCTCCCCAATCCATAATAAGAGAACAATGCACTTAAGCGCACTCAAACCGACATTCTTTTGCATTGACAACAATACTCGTGCCAATTAAGTTAAGACTCAATCGGCGAAGCAACATCATATTAATATTGTTGATATAAATACCATTGTTCACTTTGAATTGTTTATTTCTTAAATGTTGTAACTTATTAAAACATTTTAACATCGTTTGAGGGTTCTCAAAACTCTTGTTCAGGTCGGAGATAAAACCTCCATCGAAGATAATTTTCAAATTACATAAATACTAGAATAGTTTGTCATAACATAAAAACTAACATTAAAGGACAAATCTCAAAACTATACATAAACTTTGTTTTAACATACAATTTTATTGTAACACCCTTTAACCCTAAACCATCGCTGGAACAGGGTTACGGAGCATTACCGGATATATCAGATAACTTATAACTAGTTCACAATTAAATAACAGATATAGCATACTTGTATCAAATATGTCATATTGGTTCCATTTCATACTTATAACCAATATAAACATCATTCTACAACCGTAATAACAAAACTTTTATACTTAACCTATACATCACCTAGGTACATGCCACATTATCAAACAAAGGTACATCACTAAAATTTCTCTGAGGTCGGGACTACTTTGGATGCTGGACCGAACACTAGATTTCTACTAACCTGCGCACGGAAACAACCGTACGCTGAGCATGGGAATACTCAGTGGTATTACTATAATTCAAATTAATAACATTAATCGATAAATTATATACATTTAATTTATGTCTATAATTATTCATTAATTATCTCGTACATAAAACCAACTTGATAATTAATAACAATAAGCAATATTTCAATTCTTGTATTTAATTGTATTCATACCTTATTTCACTATCTCAATTCTATTGGATTTTTCAACATCTCATTCTAGTAACTCATTCCAATTTATACAAATTCAATCACTTTATCAACTCATTCATTATCATTTCTATTTATATTCATTTTATACTTTTAATCTTTTAATAATCAAATTAAACGTTTAAACCAACATGTTTCAATAATAATAATAACTAATTTTATAAAATTTTATTCAAATTAACTCATACACTATTTTTTTATTATTATTTCAATTTATACCATTAATCTTTCAATAAACATTTCATATATTAAATCAACTTGTTTCAACAACAACAATAATAATAATAACTATCTTTCAATTCGATTCGTTCATTTTTAAATCAATTTACACAGATAATCTTTTAACACTCAATTTATACATTAAATCCATAAATAAATTTCAATAACTTGTATTCAATTAAATTCACATATAATTTCACTATTCAAATCATTTAATTTTCACTTCTCATTTTTCAACAAAAGCTATTTCAAATTGCTTTTCTTCATTTAGATTTTACATCATCTCTTACTACCAAAACCATTTCATGAATTATATCATTATCTATTTCTTGAACCCATGGTTCATACATTTCATTTTCTATATCTCAATTTAATCTTTCTTTTCGATTCATATTCAAGATCATTCAATAAAATTTATATTATCAAAATTATTCATTCACCCCTATTAACTTGACTCGGACTCTGACTGATACGCGGATTCCACCCAATCACACCAGAATATCCAACCAAAACACACCTGAAATAAATATAAATCCTCCATAACACACCCAATATATCATATCCTCCCAAACACACCAATAAGGCATTAAATGCCTCTTCGGATAAACCGAAGCATATAATAACATAATCATCTTCTCGGCCGAGCTACAAATCTCCTCATCACATCACAAATCCTATGGCATGCCATTTGTATCCAATCTAGTCCGATAAGTTAATAGGGTATTCGAATCACATTTCAATTCAATCACTTTCTCATATTTTCAATTCCAATTTAATCGCAATTTAATTCAATACATTTTTCATCTTCCAATCAGTATACCATCAAATGCTCATACATATTCATACTTCATTTAATTTCATTCAATTCACATACGATTCAATATCATTTAATTCAATATCAATATTCACCTTATTTTTATTTACTAAACATATTATTCAAAATTCAATAATTGCTATTAATAAATTCAATATCAATACGTATTTATCATTCAATTCAATCATGATACTTACTTCAATTTGCTTATCATGTATATTAATTTAAATTTTAACAATTAATAATTAAATTCGAATTATGGTAATACTAACCGTAAATTTTCTCGAGTCACTCCTTGATCACCTTCCCCTTTCCTTTCTCGGCAATGACTCTTGCACGATATTAGCTACGTAATTAAACAATTAAAAATTATTAATACACAATTTCATTAAAATATTTCCATTTATACCTAAACTTTACCTAAATTCTAATTTAATCCCTTATCAATACTAATTTTATTTTCCCAATCTAACTCCATATGCTCTCTTAATTCTTACTATAAATTCACTTTAACTCTTCATTTTCACCATAAATCCTTAATTTCGAAATTCTCTCAATTTAGTCCCTATTAATTCAAAGCCTATAATTTATTTTACAAATCAACCTTTTACTAACTTTTAACTTGAAATTTAATCAATTTAACCCCTAATTCTTTCATTTATTCAACATAATCAATGTCTAGAAATATAATAACTTCTCAAATTTCAACATAAATCCAATAATACTTTGTTCTAGAATACCAAAAACTAAAAAAATTATAAGAAAATGACTTAATTTGACTTACCAATTAAGCTTGAAAGCTTGAAATCCCAAATTTTCTTCCTTTCCTTCCCTTTTTTTTGTCTTTTTCTTTCCTTCTCTGTTTCGTTTGCCTATTCTGTTTCTATTCCTCTTTTTCCATCTTTTATTTCTTTTATTTAATTAGTTTAATATAATAACAATAAAATAATAATATAAAATTACTTACTTAAATAATAAGTAAATATGTAATCATTACTAATATGTATGTATTTCATTCTTCCACATGTCATCATATACACCATGCATTTGTCAACAATTTTATTTATTTGAAATATAATAATATAATATAATTAATATAATTTACAATATAATAATATAATAATATACTTAAAAAAAATCTCAGATTTTTACCATGCATGTGCCGCCTCATTTATGGGGCTTGGCATATTTACCTATTTAGTCCTTTTAACTTTTCTTTAATCTATAATTAAACTTTTACCCTTGTTGCAATTTTGTCCTTTTTAATCAATTAATCATCGAAACATTAAAATTTCTTAACGAAACTTTAATACTACCCTAATGACACTCCTTAAATATTTATAAAAATATTTACAACTCAGTTTATAGTATCGAGGTCTCGATACCTCGTTTTTGACCCAATTTACCTAGTAATTTCTTTTAAATCACAAAATTCACTCATTCAAAAATATTTCTAAAATCACGCTGAACTTATAATTATTAATTAATAAATTTTTCTAACGTTTTCATCAGATTTAGTGATATCAAATCACTATTCTGACACTACTGAAAATTGGGCTGTTACATTTATACATAAAATTTTGATTTGATTCAATTCTCATATATTATTAATACAATTACTGATATAGAATCATGTTATGTTTATAAATTGATGCATTTATTTCTTCTAACGTATACATTTGAACCATAATCAAAATTTTACGTGTATAATTGCACCAAATTGAAATTCATATATAATTTTAAGGACAAATATCTCAAAACTATACATGAACTTTTAAACATAAAATTAAAAAGATGACTAAAATTCTAATAAAAAATATACATCTAAAAAATACAATGCACGTTGTACTCTCAAAAGAGAGCTTGAGTTCGACCCGCAAACTCTAGACGGTAAAACATATATTGCTATCTTATGTATTAAAACGTGTCGAAAATAAATTATATGATTATAAATTAATATGGGTGGCCATAAATTATTATTTTTATATAATACAAGTTTAAACTCACACACCTACGTAAATACACACTTCACTCGTGTACAAGTAGAGGTGTTTGGGTCGGACCTATTTCTTTTTTTACCATTTTTTTAGCTTTTTAGCTTTTTTTTTATTTAAAAAAAAGGTATCTTTTGTCCCCCATCCTTCTATGTTTTACAAAAATGACTTCAATCTCCTTAGAAAGTGCAATGAGGTTTAGGTTAAACCTAAGAATGAATTTAAATAATTTTTTAACCGTGAAAGGATTATAGAGGTTTTTATATTAACAGTTAAATTGTATGTTATTCTGTTAATTTTTTTAATAACAACGAGGTTTTATTATTGTTGTTAAAGATGAAACCTTAAAATTTTGGTATTAGAGATTTGATTCTCACTTTATATAAATTAAGTGCAAGTTGCGTAGGTTATTTATAGTTATTCTTATTTGATGTTAGATATATTCCAATTATTAAATATTTGATTGTGATTTGTATTATGGAGATCCTCGTAATAGAAGTCGGATTGTATTTTGGTTCTTCCACTCAAAAAAATATGCAAATTTGTCATTTTTGTTAAAAATTTCATCCATTTGTACTATTAAAAACTAGTGTGATTAACAAAATAATAATTAGATCATTCTGATATATAAATATCAGTCTTTAACGGTAGAAATTGATGAAACTTTAATAAAAGGATTGATTTGCTCATTTTTTTTAGTAGAGAGAGCAAAATACAATTCAATTCTTAGTACAAGGACCTTCATAATACTTTTATGTTTATCCAAATATATATTATTTTGGGATATTTAAGAAAAAAATGAGGGGTATTTTGGTGAAATAGGAAAGGGTCTGCCATGCCATGGAGCCAAGAGCCTGGGACCTGAGCCCTTGGTCCCTCTTTTGTTACAGTGCCATGTTTTCTCCTTTCACTCGCCCCGGGACAAAATATTCCTCTTTCTCTTATGTCCCCTTCTATAGGTAAGAACATGTCTTGATCAAAATGCTACAACATTTGTCCCTTTCTCTTTTTTCTCTCTCAATTTTGAGTTTCAAATGTGAAAAAAAAAACCCTCCTCTTTGGGTTTTGCATTAAAGAACCAACCTTTCACCCTCCATTAATTTTCTCTTTTGCATTTTTCAAGTGAAAAATCTGATGGCACAAAGGGTATACTAATTTCATTCTTCTGTGTTTTATTTTATGCTTTTTTCATTTGTTTTTACAATATATATATATTTGTAAATGCAGGAGGAACAAGGGTGGCCATTAGGGCTGGAGCCATTGAATGCAAGGATTGGGTTGGTGAGGAACCATGAATTCTCTGGTTCCATTTCCTTCACCACTTTGCTCACTGCTTCTTCCCCTACTTCTTGTTTTTCTTCTTCTTCGGACCTTGATACTGAGGTTAGTATTTCGATTTTGACCTGATTTTCATATATATATATATATAAAGGATATATGAATGAAGAGCCATTTATGATAAAGATTTTCATTTAGTTCCCACTAGATTGGGTAAGAAACCAGCAAAAAGGAAGATGCGAGGAAGCTGTTGGATTGGATCCTTTAGCTGATTGATCAATGCCTAAGTGGGATCACTTTGGGGGTCCCTCGTGCATTTATATGAAACCATCTTTACATTTCCCTCTCATGTATGCATATGTGGTTCAAAAGTAGGTCAAATAGTAGCTTAAATGTGCAATATATGCCTATTTTTTTAATTGATTAAATAGTTTTTTTTCAAGATTTAAGGAAATAGACTGATTTTAGAGAGAATGTGCGAAAACACGTCCAACTGGGTGAGTTTTCCGCTGACATGTCGGGAAAACACATTCAGCTGAAAGCGTTTTCTGAAAAACTCGTTCACTTAGGCGCACTTTCTTTAATATATCAGTAGAAAGCTTGTCCAGCTGGAAGAGCTTTCCTGTAGACTGTGCAAAAAACTCATTCAACCGGACGCGCTTTCACATACCCCTACAATCAACCTATTTTTGTAAATTTTGTAAAGAACGACATATTTGATCAATTAAAAAAACTTGGCATATATTACCTATTTAGCTCAAATAGAAGCATTATCCCGAAGTTTAAAATTAGAAATTTTGTATTAAAAGAGTTGGAAATAAAATTATAATTTTTTAATATCTTAAAATTTTAGATTGAGTAGTAAAACAATAGTGATAGGGTGTTGAGATGTTTTA
The DNA here is from genome assembly GCF_007990345.1 of Gossypium hirsutum. Taxonomy (NCBI): domain Eukaryota; kingdom Viridiplantae; phylum Streptophyta; class Magnoliopsida; order Malvales; family Malvaceae; genus Gossypium; species Gossypium hirsutum. Next base: position 72,559,020 of record NC_053447.1, on the reverse strand, counting down.
TTTTTAAATTTTTAGATATTTTATATCTTAATTAAACTTTTATATTTTTTCCTTTTGCCCAAGATTGGGCTTATATATATAATATATTTTTTATTAATAATTTTAATTAAGTGTTTAATTCAGTTAATTAATTTTGAGTTGAATTTTGTATACTTTTATTTAGATTAAATTATTATTATTTAGATGTCAAAATGCAATTTTACCGATTATTCTCGAGTCGAGTAACATAAGATAATTTTTGGACTAATATTTGTAAATGATTTGATTTCAGTCCACTGGTTCTTTCTTCCATGACAAAAGCATACCCTTAGGGACTCTCATAGGACTTTCAAGCTTTCTAGAGCTATCAAGTAGATCATCAACAAGGCAAAGAACTACACAATCCTCAACAAACCATAACAATGGTTACAAATCCAGGCCATGGCCGTTCTCATTATGTCCGAAGCTAACCACCGATGCTGTTTACACCAGCAACAAATCTCGGTCCCTCGGACATTTCCTTGCAGTAGAAAGGCGAGCTGCGACGGGCAATATTGGCAGAAGGGATCGAATCAGTGTTGGAGATAGACCTGTCGGAGATTTATCACCGGTAATGCTTAATACAGAACAGAATTCACTCTTTGTCAGTGACCGGATTGCTCCTCGTATTGATGGTCGGAAACCTGCAGATAGGGGACTGTTGGAACATGGTCATGGCTATGGAGTTCCTTTATTGCTTTCATGTTTGTGCAGACAACTCATGAAATGAGAGCTTCTTCACTGACTTTTTAATGGACTCTTTCAAACAAATAATCGATTAAATTTTTAAATTTCAAATTAAATAATTTATTGAGTTGTTTGAATTAACTTGAATTAATATTTCGAGTTAGGGCGGATTTGAAAAATATAATTTAAAATACTCAAATAATTTAAATAATTATTTTAGAACTCAAGCGATAGGTTACTTAACCGAGAGGAAGTTTACTTATCCCAAGACCAAAATTCGATCCGCAAGTTTACTTTCAACTCTCTTAAGATTTACTTATTTATTTTAAGTATACTTTCAAGTCCCAAGTTAAATAAAATTTTATTATACTAAAATAAATTTATTTAATTTCCATTTGATAATTTTCTAATTTAAATTTGGTTGATAAAATAGAACTCATCAACTTGATTAATCTAAAAAAAATTCCACTCGATTCTACCAGACTCAATTTCATACTAAATGAATTTGTTATACTCATTCCCACACACCACCATCAAATTATCTATCACATCCCAGTAATGCTTGAATTTAACTCAAAATTCGAACTTGATACTCAACTCGAACTCAATCTAACATCTGTTTTTAAGCTCAAGCTCAATTCAAGATAAAATTGACAACTTAAGCTCGTTTAAGCTCGTTATCAATTTTTGTACTAAGCTCGAGCTCGGCTCGATAACCAAGTTTATGGTTTATAATATATATTAAGGGCAGTGACATAATTTAACGATATAAAAATATGAAAAACTCGATAAGACTCGCGAGCCCTTTGAGTCAAATATTACTAAACTCTAACTGATATCTTGAATTGCTCGAGCTCAAACTTGACTCGATAATTACTAAATCGAGTACAAATTTCTTTCGAATCAAAACTCAAATAGCTTACGAGCACTAATATCTCATTTAGACCGCTACTCGTACCTCTACAACCATTCTATATATAATAGGGCATCATTCAGATAAAACCCAAGCCAAAGCTCCCAACCCCTTCAATCAAAGTCGAAAGAGAGCTCAAAGAAACCTATTAAACCCTACTAAATCTCTCCAAAAAAATCTCTGCAAGCTCATACGTCGAAACTATATTCCCAATAGTTCATATCATTTATAGTGTGAACCACTTCCACCTTAACTACTCGTTGCACATCTTATAATTTGAACTGTCATTACAAATTACCTTCAACACTTTTATGTGGTAACAAAATCATATTAAAAAAAGTAAATAATAAAATTTCTACCAATTTCCTCAATTCTTCGACTTTTGATCAACTAGGTCCTAAAAAATCCAAAATATGAAACCCTCCAAGCCTCCCCAATGTTAAGGAACAAATCAAGAGATCTCACAAATGATGCAAAATAAATAATAATCCCATACTTCTTTTTTTCTCTAAATGAAATAACAATATACAAGTACCATGGATTTAGTTTTACATGTGTTTGTTAGAAGGCTAATGACTATAATGATTCTATTCATCTTCTCAACGTACCTTGTTTGACGGTATCCGTTTCAGAATTCCAGTAAAACGGTTTGCTTACTCCGCCGGATGCTTTGCAAGAGCTTGAAGACGAATGAATCGAAGAACTTTGCGAGAGGTTTCTACCTTCGGGTTGTTGGTAGCAATGCATTAAGTTAAGAATGTAAGCATCGTCATGCAAACTGAATGGCGTGCTGCGAATAAAAGATGAAACGATAAGAAAAATACGAGCCTTGCCGCGGTAAAAATCGAAATTATAAAACAAAAGGTAAACTACACTAGTAGTCACCAACTGTTCAAGTTCATCTTTTTTGGTCACCAGTTGGTTAACGGTGTCGGTGACAGCCTTCAAAATTAACATAATAACAACTTTAACCCTCAATATTTATACATTGTGTCAATTTAATCTTGATTTTAGAAAATTTTTAACCTTCAATATTTACACATTGTGTAATTTTATCTTTTTCATAGTTTTACTTTTCTTTATGATTCTTTTATCTAAAAAGATAAAAAAACATTTATCAGCTAAATTTGATTGAAAATATGTAAAAAAATGAAAACACCCAAAAACCAAAGATAATAATTTTCATTTTTTATCATCCTTTTAAAGTTAACCCTCAATATCACAAAGAAAAGTAAAACTACAAAAAAAAAGGACTAAATTACACATTACATAAATGTTGATGGTTAAATTTTTGGGTAAACTACCTAGTTGGTTACCCAACTTTTAAGACGCTTTCATTTTGAAAAACCTTTGCAATTCGATCACCCAACTTTTAAGGCGCTTTCATTTTAATCACTCAAGCATTAAATCTCTAACGGCAGTTAACTGTACACGTCGAATCATGTTTATGCTTTTATTTTGGTCACCCAACTTACTTTTATCTCATTGCCAAAATTCTTTTAATATTAAAATTTTAAATTTCAAAACATCAAAATAAATTGAATAGACTGTTAAGAAAATTTATCCATCGATATTATCAAACAATTTGTTTCTATAGTATTAAAATTAATTAATTGTTTGTTTTTGGTTTGGGTAAGGAAGTGATGAAAAATTTATGAATTTTGTTTGAAATGGAAGCTAAAATTAATTAACTTGATTAATTTGAAGGATTTTTCTTTACTTTTAGTTTAGTATAGAAGATTCAAATTATATAATCAAAAGAAAGTTGGGTTTTGTGGACAACTAATAAAGACAATAATTTTCATTGATAATTTTTAAAAATGATTTCAAAACATGAAATTGTTGAAAATGTTTTATCTATTGATAATGTCAACCAGTTCGCTACTACAATTTTGAATCTCAATATCTAAAAATTTATATTTCAAAATAGAATTTTAAACAATGGGCTAAACAAGTACAATATGACCATTTTTGTATATTATTTTAGCTTCTACCTCTTTTTCACTTTAATCCTTGATTTTTTTTTACCCCAATGAATAGTTATAAAATATTTGTGATCAAAATGAAAGTGTAAACATGATATGCCGTGTATAATTAACCACCGTTAAATATTTAACACTTGAGTGACTAAAACGAAAGTGCCCTAAAAGTTGGGTGAGCAAATTGCAAGGATTTCATTTTGAGTGACTAAAATGAAAGCGCTCTAAAGTTGACCAACTAGGTAATTTACCCTAAGTTCTTTTAGAATCAAGACTAAATTGACATGATTTATAAATGTTGATGGTTGAAGTTGCTATTATGCCAATTTAAAAAACTATCACGGTTGGCCTAAAACAAAAAATGAAATTTACTAATAATTGAGTGACTACTAATGTAATTTAGCGAAAAAAGACAATTGAAATAGTTAGGTCACTAGTAGTGTAGTTTACCCTAAAACAAAATGGATGTTATATGTGTTTTTCCATGGTGAAAATGAAGTATACTTGCCTGTTAAAATCAAGGTGAACCAGTTGCATATCTTCAGAAATCTCAATCTCAACAGTTGCATGCGGACTAGTCTGTAAATAGAGGAAACCAAACCGAATTTTAAAACACACACACAAAGAATGCACTAATTTTTTTCCACTTGGAAAGATAGAAATACACATACTTGAACCAATATAAACGGCAACGTAAATCCTTCTTTAGGAGCTGTATTATTATTATTATTATTATTACTCTTGAGCATCCGCTGGTTTCGTTTGATTATGTTCCGGAGACCTGCAATCTTTTATATATATATATATATATTCATAGACACTTTAGGCATGGAATGCAGCTGATAAACCACTTCGAAGAACAAACGAAAATAAGTAAATAAATAGATAAAAAAAAGAGGAAAAAAAATCATTGATCAAATTTGCTATTAGACCCTATACTTTGTGTAAGTTGCGGATTTAGTACCTGTAATTTAATTTGATCAATTTTAATCTATGTACTTTTCGAAATTTGGAATTTTAATCATGAACAATTGATAGCGATTAAATTTGTTTGGTTAAATTATGCTATTAGCCATTTATTATGCGTAAAGTTATAGATTTAATCTATGTTCTCCAACTGGATCATATTCAGCCGTTACATTTTTTGAATTTTGAAATTTCAATCTTAATACAAATGAAAATCATTAAATTTATTAATTAGTTTTTGTGTAAATAATATATGAAAATAACAAGCTGACATGGCATTAAAAATGGGATAATATATTTAACGCGTCAATTTTTTAAAGTAACGATGCTTAATGAATTTAATAGTTACCATTTAATCAAAACTAAAATTTTCAAATTTTAAAAGTCCAGGGACTGAAAATGACCAAATTAATTTATAGGTGCTAAATCCACAACTTATGCGAAGTACAAGGTCTAATAGCAACATTTGACCAAAATCATTTCTGCACTGTCTTAAATGGCTTCTCAATAACTAAAGCACAAGCAGGTTTCTATTCATACCAACATGTCGTCTAATAGGTAATTAAAGGAGGGGTTAAAAAAAACTTACTTGTTCTTCTAAATCTTTCAAATAAGCTGTTTTACGCGAGATGCTTGTCATTAGTTGAACATGTGCTGCCTACAAGCATTAAAAAGGAGGGTCAAACTATTTGATTTGTAGAACAATCTTCCCTCTTCTGAATTCACGTGTCCATGGACCTTTGGGTGTTTTATCAGAAAATGTTTGTTACATACAGTAATAATTGCTAGAAGATTTTATCTACCTTAAGTTCTTCTAAATCCTTTGTTTGCGTAGTAGAAAGTCCTTTCCACCTGATTTCTTTCTTCTCCCTCGTAATGATATCCATTGCCATAAGTACATTCAATGCGTCATACACACGTCGTCGAACGTTTTTCTCATGGAACTGAAAAAACCCCGAAATGTTCATTTGTTTTGCATATGTTTGATTAAAGAATAAGAACTTAAAAAATCATGGGAATTAAACCTCATCTAAAGATCCGGCAGTATTACTCTGAGTGGCAGCAAACTCTTCTATAATTTCGTCTGCAACCTGAAAATCATAAACCACTCAACTCAACTTGTGAAATTCATGCCCGATTAAGAAAAGGTTAAATCACCTTTTGGGGCCTGAACTTGATATTTATTCCCACATTAGGGCCTGAATTTTTTTTTGTCCAAGTTAGACCCTAAACTTGGCAAATGTTCTCACATTTGAGCTTGAACTTTTCCTTATCCAAGTTAGTCCTTGATATTTCCTTGAAAACCCTAAAGTTTAGGCCCCAATATGAGAACAATTGTCAAGTTTAAGGACTAACTTGGACAAAAAAAAGAGTCAAGCTCTAATGTGGGAATAGTTGCCTGGTTCAAGTCCCATTGTGAGAACAATTGCCAAGTTCAAAACTTAACTTGGACCAAAAAAAAAAGTTCAAACCCCAATGTGGAAATTGTTACCAAGTTCAGGCCCCAAATACTAATTTAACCCATTTAGAAAAGACAGCATATTCCATTTTTTTAAAGGGCCATAACAAGTTCTCGAGTGATATATTACTTGAAAGATGCAATTCCAATTTTAAGAATGCAACATGAAACCATATAATCATGTTTATAGAAAGACATAGCGACCAAGTTACAACGTTTACTGTAGGAATATTCTGTAAATATTTTAGGAATATTTTGTAGATATTTTTTTTATTAAAATCCCTTATTTTAAGGGATCATATCTCCTATTTAGTATCTTTCCTAACTTAGAGTTTCCTAAAGTAGTGTCATAGGTTGTATATAAAAACTCTGATTTATGTTCTATTTAATACATAATACTCTGATTTCTACATGGTATCAGCTTAGGTTACGATTTCTTTTTCAACCTAGACCATGTCCGAAACTCCTTCTCCTACTTCGGAGATTACTTCAAATCCAGAAAATTTTTCTGGTTCCGATGCTCCATCAGATTCGTCTAGTCAAGGGTCTTGTGAAGGTAATCTGGTCATAAAAGATCCAGAAGGTAACCTTTCTTCTACTGCATTTTTCTCCTCCCAGTTGAATCCTAATTGGATCCTCGATTCTGGTGCTACGGATCATATGACTGGTAACAAGGCATTGTTTCACAATTTTTTCCATACCTTTGGTAAAGCTGTCAAAACGGCTGATGGTACCTTGTGCAAAATAGAGGGACATGGCACTGTTATTCTCAATGAACAGATTGCACTTAAAAATGTTCTCTTTATACCAAATCTGGCGTGCAATCTCATCTCTGTTAGTAAATTGTCCACAGACTTGCATTGCTCTGTAATTTTTAATGATCGTGATTGTACTTTGCAGGCACTGAACTCGAAGAAGATGATTGGTAAGGCCAGCTTGCATAATGGTCTCTACATCCTCCCTACCTCTCCTAAAATCGAGATCTCCAAGTCATTTACCGCTTTAGGAAAAGTTGATACTGTTATGTTATGGCACTTTCGTTTAGGCCATCCTAGTTTCCAATACCTTGCAAAATTGTTTCCTGCTCTATTCATTAATAAAAGGCCTAATTCTTTTTCTTGCAAAGTTTGCTCTCTTGCCAAACATACTAAATCATCTTATTTTCCTTCTACATACAAGCCTTCTTACCCTTTTGCTTTGATCCATAGTGATATTTGGGGCCCTTCTCGGGTGAAGAATGCTGATAATTGTAAGTGGTTTATCACTTTTATTGATGATCACAGTAGGATAACTTGGACTTATTTGCTGAAAGATAAATCTGAAACTGCTAGTGTTTTTGTGCAATTTTATAACATGGTTCTCACTCAATTTGGGTCTAAAATCCAGCTCTTTAAATCTGATAATGGCAGTGAATTTTTTGCTAGGTCTTTAGGTGATTTTTTTAAGGAAAAGGGCATAGTTCAGATTAGTTCTTGTGTTGGAACCCCACAGCAAAACGGCGTTGCCGAAAGAAAAAATAGGCACCTTCTTGAAGTTACTCGTTCTCTTCTATTTACCACTAATGTTCCTAAATATTTGTGGGGGGAAGCCTTATTAACTGCCACATATTTAATCAACTGGATGCCTAGTAAGGTTTTAAAATTTCAAACGCCTCAATCTATATTTTTGCAGCACTTTCCTCATTTTAAGCCTATCTCCTCCATTCTGCCACTTAAAATTTTTGGCTGCACTGTTTTTATCCAAAATATTGCTCCTAATAAGTCCAAGTTAGATCCTAAGTCTTTAAAATGTGTATTGGTTGGGTATTCTTCACTTAAGAAGGGTTATAAATGCTATCATCCTCCTTCTAAACGATTTTTCACCACTATGGATATAACATTTTATGAGCAGGATTCCTATTTCACTCAGGCTGAAATTCAGGGGGAAACATGGAGTGATTTTCAGCCACAACAGGTATCTCCTTCTAATCTTCATTCTCAACCTTCAGAATTGCCATCTTGTTCGCCATTACCTGCAGATCTGTCACCTGTGAATGCTCCCATTGATTCTCCTGTAGTACCTATGACTAATTCACCTACACCCACTTTAAACACTCTTCCTGAAAATACACCAACTCCAATTGACAGTCTTCAAAAAACACCATCACCCAAACAGCTTCGTGTCTACACAAGAAAAAGAAGACATATCCCTGAGACTGTTTTGCAATCTGATTCTTGCCGAGAATTGGATTTGGGTCCAGCTGCCGAAATGGAAGAAGAAATCAGTAAGTCCACTACTCTAGATGACTTTCCTATTGCTATTAGAAAAGGGGTTAGACAGTGCACCAAGCATCCTATTGAAAAATTTACTGGTTATAATTCATTGATGCCGTCTTTTCAAGCATTTACAGCAACTTTGGATAAAGAACAGGTTCCCACAAGCATAGCTGAAGCTCTAAAGGATCCAAAATGGAGAAGGGCTGTTGAAGAGGAAATTTGTGCACTAGAGAAAAATGCTACTTGGACCATTACAGACCTTCCTCAAGGAAAAAAGGCTGTCGGCTGTAAATGGATCTTTGCTGTAAAGTATAACTCCAATGGCAGTATCCAACGATACAAAGCTAGACTAGTGGCCAGAGGTTTCACGCAAACATATGGGATAGACTTCACAGAAACTTTTGCACCTGTGGCAAAGCTTAACACTATTCGAGTACTCCTAAGTTTGGCTGTAAATTGCGATTGGAAATTACACCAACTTGATGTAAAAAACGCATTTCTTAATGGCAAGCTTGAGGAAGAAGTCTATATGCAATTGCCACCTGGCTTAAAGTCTATTGAAGGTAGCAACAAGGTTTGCAAGCTCAACAAGTCTCTATACGGGTTAAAACAATCACCCAGAGCTTGGTTCGAGAGGTTCACTAAAGTCATTCTTCAAAATGGCTACAAGCAGTCCCTTGCCGATCATACGCTTTTCATCAAGGTAACTTCTACAAATAAAAAAGCTATCCTAATTGTGTATGTGGATGACATCATTCTTACTGGAGATGATGAGGAAGAGATTAACAATTTGAAGAAGTTGTTAAACAGGGAATTCGAAACCAAGGACTTGGGAAAGCTAAGGTATTTCCTAGGAATGGAGGTGGCAAGATCAAAAGAAGGACTTGTGATCAACCAGAGAAAGTATGTACTTGATTTACTCAAAGAAACTGGTTTTCTTGACTGTAAGCCGGCTGATACACCAATGGAGGCAAACTTGAGATTCAATAAAGAAGATGAGTCCTTAGTAGACAGAGAGAAATTTCAAAGGTTAGTTGGGAAACTAATCTACTTATCCTTGACAAGGCCAGATATAGCTTTTCCCATAAATGTGATAAGTCAACACATGACTAATCCTACTGAAGAGCATATGGCAGCAGCAAATAGAATTCTCAAGTACTTGAAGAAAACTCCAGGACACGGCTTAATGTTTAAGAAGACACAAGACAGAACTGTTAAGATTTTTACAGACTCTAGTTGGGCTGGAGATCTCACTGAAAGAAGATCCACTAGTGGGTACTGCACTTTTGTTTGGGGTAACCTTACAACTTGGAGAAGTAAGAAACAATCTGTTGTTTCAAGAAGTAGTGCTGAAGCTGAATTTAGAGCACTAGCTTTGGGGATATGCGAAGGAATTTGGCTACTTAAATTACTAAAAGAACTTGGCACAAATCAGGAGGATCACTTTGAAGTTTTGTGTGATAATCAATCTGCCATTCAGATTGCCAAGAACCCAGTTCAACATGACCGAACAAAGCATGTTGAAATTGATAGGCATTTTATTGCTGATCAAGTCAACAAAAAGACAGCCACTCTTTCTTACATTCCTTCAGAAGGACAGATTGCAGACATTCTTACCAAGGCTTTGCCAAAACCTGTGTTCAATAAATTCCTATTCAAGCTGGGATTATACAATGTATATTCTCCAGCTTGAGGGGGAGTGTAGGAATATTCTGTAAATATTTTAGGAATATTTTGTAGATATTCTTTTTATTAAAATCCCTTATTTTAAGGGATCATATCTCCTATTTAGTATCTTTCCTAACTTAGAGTTTCCTAAAGTAGTGTCATAGGTTGTATATAAAAACTCTGATTTATGTTCTATTTAATACATAATACTCTGATTTCTACATTTACAGGATATATAATTGTCATGATAAATCTCAAACCTACTCTAGCGTGATAACAATTACATAAAAATGAGAATAGGAACACCATATAACTTAAAAACTAATTACTACTCTAAAATTTTAATTATATATACATACCTCATGACTTAGTCAACTAAACAAATATTATAGCAGAAGCATACCTCAGCATATGTGGTGCTCCCCTTACTCTCCAACTTCTTACAAACTGAAAAAATTGTTGGATTCAACCAAGATGACCATAGAATGCAAAATAAGTCATCAGAATTTCCATTGAGATAAGCAAAAGGTTACATACTGATATTTCCTATATTTCTCAAGGAATGTATCAAGGATTTGAGATATCATTAAAAATACCAATGAAAATAGATTACATCTAACTTAATATATAAGAAAGAAAAAAACTAACCCATGACACTGAACTGGCGCAGCCCACCACCAGGCATTCTTGATACCTTTTTCTTCGTTGTACTGATTATTCAGAAGGGAAAAATGAAAAAGAAAAAAAGGATATTACTAAATCGGGTCAAGAAGACAGCAAAGATGCTTGAGAATATAGAATATCACTCACTTGGGTCAAGTTCTTAAATATAGTAACTAAAACAGATAAACAAAAGTCAACTAAAACAACATCAAAGCAAAAAATTGTTCAAGCAATAGTACCCTATGCATAAAAGAATATGTTCTGAAAGAGAGTACTTCATGGCAAGTCTTGAGCAATAGGAATAATAGTTGGAGTTGAGAAAGCTTTTGAAGCTTATAGAGGTTGCTGCTAGTATTGCACATCTATTGACTCCAGGTGGTAATAATTGTGCCATAGCAAAAATTTGGCAGGAATTCAGAAAAAAAGAAGGATAAAGTAGGATGGCATAGGCTCATACCCTATGCATATTCCTAAACAGTCCCTCATAGCTTGGATGGCCATCCTTGCTAGGCTTCCTACTAAGGATAGGCTAATATCAAGAGGATTAAATATCGATGGTGCTTGTCAATTATGTTGCTGTAGAGAAGAATCTCGTAATCACCTATTCTTTGAGTGTGATTTTTCAAGGAGGGTCTGGGAGGTCACAGCATTGAAAGGGAAGTCTATGATCACAGTGGTTCTTAAATTGGCATGGAATGCTTACATCTACATATTTTGGAGACTGCAATGACAGGCAATTTAAAGGAGTCCAAGCATCGGAGAATGAAATCATCAAGTATATAAAAGATAGTGTACAGGCTAGAGTACAGGAGAAAAGAATATATAGAAATGATGCTGTTAATATCCAATTGTGTATAGAATGGGGAATTTTCTGGCTGCTTACAGGGGTTTATGGTTTTGGTTGTAAACAGGATTTAAGAATCTGTGTTGTAGGGGTTGAGTTGTTTTAGGAGCAATTTTGTTGATCTGCTCATTTGTATTGACTGTGAACTGTAGCAGACCTATCTGCTTCTTGGATAATAAAACAAAATTATCCCAAAAAAAAAAATCAAAGCGAGAAAAATATTTTAAAATGAACAGAAAATATAGAATATCACTAAATCGGGTTGAGAAGACAGGAAAGATGCTTTAAGAAAATAAAATCTCAGTCACTGGCTCAAGTTCTTATATATAGTTACTAAAACAGATATAACAAAAATCCAATTAAAGCAAGAGCAAATATTTGAAGTGTAAAATGTAATCACCCTTCAACAAGATCAGCATCCCCATTCTTTTGCTTGACCGCCGATCGATTCGTACGATAAGCACTCTCAGAAGTTGAAGCATTGGTTGGAGTAGCAACCGGACTCTGCTCACTATAAGTACTATCTTCTAAATGTAGGTCGTCCATCAAATTCAGCCACTAAACTTCCTCACCACAAAATAAGCTAAACCCAGAATTTATCAAAGCAAATACAAATCAATCAAAGCAAGAATTGGCTAAAAGCATTAACTTTGAAATAACATTGTCATTGTAAAGTTTTCAAATACAATGCTTCCCATTTTAACACAATACATGCCGATGACGAAGCTTTGCACAAATTTTAGGTTAACATCAATCAAAATTTGTGAAATTAAAATTACCCATAATGATTCTTATTCACATTGCTTAAACCTATAACAACCCTAAACATTATAAATCAAAATGCAATTAAACTTTAATACAAAAAAATTTAAACGAAAAATAAATCGATACCAACCTGAGGAGTAATCAGTGAATTGAAGAATAAAAAGTAAAGGAAAAAAACCCTAAAAGAAATTAAATATAAAAAGCTTTTAAAATAAACAGAAAAAAAATCGTCTTCCCGCTAAATATTAATCTTTGTTTTTTCCAGGAATAGATCTATCGTGAAGCAAAAGCTTTTTTAAAGTTTCTGAATTACCCCTCACTTTTATTTGTGTTTACAAATTAGTCCACGGGTGGAACACGTGTCACAAACTGGTTAAGTTGCTAAGTAGGCTTTTTCTGAATGGGGCATACCAAATCTAGCCGGACTTTTGGATCCAATAGCATTTAGTCAACCTTTCACAACATGTTTTCGGTTAAAATATGCTAATAGTCCCTATACTTTTTGTATATTTAAAATTTAGTTTTTTACTTTTATTTTCAAGAATTTAATCATTTTACTTTTCAGATTTAAAAATTCATGTCAATTTGTTAACTTCCTTAAAATTATTCAGTTAAATTCATTAGCTTGATATTTTAAAATAAAAAAATACTCACTTAATGATTATATAAAATAATAATAATAATATTGTAATGAACTTGAATTTATATCTGAAAAGTAGGACGAGATTGAAAAGAAAAGGACAAAATTTCAAATGTGCAAAGAATACAAGGACTTATAACATATTTTAACCTTTTTTCCATTAATTAGTTTTTCTAATAAGAAGTATCTTGTTATTTATATTTTTACTATTTCCATTAAAAAAACAAATGGGCTAATTCCACAAAACATCCTCAAACCATGGTGCAAATTCTAAATTAATCATTTAATTTCAAAACCTTCTAATCAACTCCGTATAGAGCAATATCATATCAATTAGGTAGATTGGTGTTAAATGGCCGCACAAATTCAATGTAAAATATATTTAAAACATGTGACTAAATTTGTAAACACGTATGTGCATACTGTATGGATAGCTCACGTTTGACATTTTTTAAAAAATCAAACAACTTTCGATTTTATTGTCTATTTTAACAAGTCTAACGGTAAATACACACATAATTACAATTTAATCTACCCGTTTTACTTGTTAGATTCCAATATTTAATGCCTAAACTGACAATTTAGATGATAATATACAATTGATACAATACCGATATTTTGAAGATTCAATTAAAACGGCTACATTCAAGAACCAATTCAAAATCTAGGCGGCAGCTTAGTATCGAACAAGAATCGAATATCGAATGACAACCAATGACCTCGAGAATCGGGACATTAAGCATCACATTACAAAAAATAACTATTTACATTGTTTTGATCTGAAATTTCCAGAATCAAGAAGTTGTACCAATAGTTTCTCAAGCCTCTTTGAACTTACAGTAGGTTTGACAGCATTTGGGTTCCCGTAAACTACACACGGATCTTTACCCGGGTTTGAACCTCCCACGCACCAACCCCCTGGGGTAAAACGACCGTACGATCTCCTCAACAATTCCTTGTCAATCTTATTGAGGGCTGAATCATCATCCTTGGCAAACTTCCGAGCAAAAGGTGCTCCACTTCGAACCATGTCGTCGAAATGTTCCAATGTCAAAGTCATCGGATGCTGCTTCGGAGGATTATCCCATCGTATATAATGCAAGTCATGGTTCACGGTCGTGTTCTGGTAATCTTTGTGATTGCAAACTACGGTGTGGAAGTAACCTTCCGGGGACGATATGAAGTTCGTGTAGTACATAAGGAGGGTACGTGGAAGATTATCCCATCCCCATACACAGAATTCGAGAAACGATTTTGTCAGCACCACCCATTCTGATCCTGGAAATGTATATCAAAATATCGGGATATAAACATAAATTTTCAACCCGTATCGTAACGAGTAGCTGACAATTGATATGCAACATGCAACACTCGTAAAGGATCTCGAAACAGTTTAAAGATTGCAAATTTATCCCTACTAATTCGTGTCTACTTAAACTCAATGAAAACCGTATGCAGCCATACACTCAACCACTAAGTATCGACTTATTCAAGACTTTTCGAACAAATATTTCAGAGAACAACGATGGAATATATGAAAGCATTACCCATGAATAACTTGAAAGAAGCAGGCAACGATCTTTTCTCCTTAGCCCAAAATACGCCAGATTTCTTCGAATGGTATAAACCCGGGTCTATAATGATTGGCCTTGCTCTTTGGTATCTGCAAACACAAAACGAAGTTACATTCGAAGAACACTATATAAACGACCATTACACCATATGGGAAGTGGAACGAAAAATGTATCGGCTCCTCACTCTTTCCAGCCAATGCTACTCGTGTGCTCGAGGAAATTGAGATCCCTAGGCAAGTACGAGAAGATGTGCACGATATCTGAAACAAAAATCAATAAGCAATCAGCAGGAAGCCAACCGGAGCATACAGGTAAAATCTAGGCTGCAAATGCAATTGCGGATGGAGATAAATGCTAATGCACAGCAGAAACCAACCCAGAACTATACAGGTAAACAGTTCCGTGCTCTATCACCATCAACCATTGATAATTCGGAACATTATAGTATGTCAAGAATGTTGCAACATTTTACACTCTGTTTCATACCGTTCAAGTCGGAATTATCGACCCAGAGCTTAACTCAATCGACACTAACATCAAAGGGTACTAGTTTCAAACCCTAACATCCGCAATTCATTTCCCAATATTTCTGAATTATTCAAACCCGATCATACATTTCCGTCAACAAGTTAAAGCACATACTATAAGCAGTTGCTTTCGCCTTTTCGACAACAATTTCGGGCAAACAAATCCTACTTATTACTATAAATGTCAAGAATAGGGGTTTAAATGACACACTAGTGCTTGCAAATTATTCGTGTTTGACTCGAACTCGATCCGATAATTATCGAGCTGAACGTTACTATGTTTTACTCTGCTTTCATATCATTTAACTCCGAGTTACCGATCCAAGGATTAACTCAATTGAGTCTAACATCAACAGGACCAAGTTTCAAATCCAAAATCCACACTCATACATACATATATACATTTTCGTCAAATTACAATAAAAGAACTGGTTCTTACCATCTTGGGTCATAAGGGGATAATCATCTGCACTAAGGTTCACAAACCAATCCCAATCTTTAGCTTCCTTCAACAAAATCGCCACGGCATGAAGCGTAGCGGCAACCATAGTAGGCCCCTTATAAGTCACCAAATCAGCTTTTCCGATGACCATCACGTTCCCGAACTCCTTAATCACACCCTCCGCTTTCACATACTTAGCCAACTCAAACCGCTCCGAATCCGAAGCATCAAGATCCAAATGGACCAAATAGTAATTCCTCGGGTGATAAATCGCCTGCAACAACCTTTTAACGCGCGGCCCATCACCTTTCGTCCCCGATATGGAATAAGCAAATCTGGGCAACCTCGGTAACCGGCCGTAATCCCGTTCGGAGAAAGAAAATCTGGGTTCTTGAAAGGAAAATTCGGGTTCGAATGAAGTGGATTTATTTTGGGTGAAGGTTAATGAGAGAAGGAAAGTGAGTGAAATGATTGAGATTATGAGGATTGGCAGTAAAAGCCATGATCGATCTGAATAAGGAAAGTGAGTTCTTTTCATTAATTGAAAAAGAAAACAGGAGACTTTCGGACAAGAGAGCTAAAATTTAGGATGGTTTTGGAACTAGATCTAAGGTAAAAGAACATAAAATTATTGGATTTGGTGTCCGGTCAAGTTTGTACTGTGCTTGAAGAGGGAAAATAATTCCTTTTTAAATTAGAGTGAATTAAATTTAATTTGTCAAAAATAATATTTTTGTAAATTCACTCCCATCTTAATCAAATTATACGATATATTTATTATTATTTCATGTCATATTTATAAAAAAATATTATTTTAATTACCTACATAAAATAAAGACAAATAACATAATACAACTTAATTAATTTAATATAACACAAGATAAGAGATGCAATTTCATATATTATTGCAAAATTCATGTCTATACTTTATTCATTTCATCTTAAAAAGCATATTTTTAAATAAAATATTTTTTTTGGATGAAAATGGTAAGATTTAGTTAATATTAATGAATGGTAACCAAATTTAATGTGTACCAAAAGCTTGAAGTGGGTGTACGTTTCACAATTTCTAAGCAACCAGCTCGCCTTGAAGATTCGATTCTAGAAAAGAACTTCATTATATATGTTTCAAACGCAACTAAAATAAAAAAGTAAAGAGCATTTCATAAACATTCAAAAGGGACCTGTTTCCAAAACACAACAATCACAGGTGCTACTGATAGAGTATCCCAAAAAAGGAACCAAACGGTTTAAATCCCAAAAAACATACGAGAACACAATAGAGAAACCAGATGAAGAAAATCAATGTTTTAGTCAACTTCCTCAATCTTAGGACCAGCACCACTTCCACCAGCCGGAACATCCTCATCCATGCCACCACCCATGTCACCGCCGGCACCCTGGTACATCTTAGCAATGATGGGGTTGCAAATACTCTCCAACTCCTTCATCTTGTCTTCAAATTCATCGGATTCGGCGAGTTGGTTGCTGTCTAGCCATTGAATGGCTTGTTCAATAGCATCTTCGATCTTCTTTTTATCAGTTGCTGGGAGTTTGGCACCAATCTTTTCGTCCTTAACTGTGTTCCTCATATTGTATGCATAGTTTTCCAATGCATTCTTTGCCTCGACCTTCTTTTTATGTTCTTCATCTTCGGATTTGTATTTCTCTGCTTCTTGAACCATCTTTTCAATTTCTTCTTTGGAGAGTCGGCCCTTGTCGTTTGTGATGGTGATTTTGTTCTTTTGTCCAGTGGTTTTGTCTTCGGCAGAGACGTTTAAGATACCATTAGCATCGATATCAAAGCAGACAGTGATCTGTGGGACACCTCTAGGAGCAGGAGGGATGCCAGAGAGCTCAAATTTACCGAGCAAGTTGTTGTCTCTGGTCCTTGTTCTTTCACCTTCGTAGACTTGGATCAACACTCCAGGTTGGTTGTCGGAGTAGGTTGAGAAGACTTGTTCTTTTTTGGTTGGAATGGTGGTGTTCCTTGGAATCAAAACGGTCATAACACCACCAGCGGTTTCCAAACCGAGAGACAATGGGGTGACATCCAAGAGCAAGAGATCTTGCACTTTCTCATTACCTTCACCACTCAATATAGCAGCTTGGACTGCAGCACCGTATGCAACGGCCTCATCAGGGTTGATGCTCTTGCAAAGCTCCTTCCCATTGAAGAAATCTTGTAAAAGTTGTTGGACCTTTGGAATTCTAGTGGAACCACCAACAAGAACAACATCATGGACAGTGCTCTTGTCCATCTTAGCATCCCTCAAACATTTCTCAACTGGTTCCATACACTTCCTGAATAGATCCATGTTAAGTTCTTCAAACCTGGCACGGGTAATGGTAGAGTAAAAATCGATACCCTCATACAAGGAGTCAATTTCGATGGTTGTTTGAGCAGTGGATGATAAAGTTCTCTTCGCCCTTTCACAAGCAGTCCTCAACCTCCTAAGAGCCCTGGGATTACCACTAATGTCCTTCTTGTTCTTTCTTTTAAACTCTTGCACAAAGTGGTTCACCATTCTGTTATCAAAATCTTCACCTCCAAGATGAGTGTCACCAGCAGTGGCTTTCACTTCAAATATACCCTCTTCAATGGTAAGAAGAGAGACATCAAAAGTACCACCACCAAGATCAAAGATCAAGACATTCTTTTCGCCGACACTGGTAGCTTTCTTGTCGAGACCATAAGCAATGGCAGCAGCCGTGGGCTCGTTGATAATACGCATGACATTAAGTCCAGCAATGACACCAGCATCCTTTGTTGCTTGACGCTGAGAGTCATTGAAGTAAGCAGGGACGGTAACTACGGCGTTTTTAATTGTAGACCCAAGGTAAGCCTCAGCAATTTCACGCATCTTAATGAGCACCATTGAAGAGATCTCCTCAGCAGCAAATTGCTTCTCTTCACCCTTGTATGTAACACAAATCATTGGCTTGTCACCAGGCCCAGGAATGACCTTGAACGGCCACAATTTAGTGTCACTCTGAACAGAAGCATCACTGAATCTACGTCCAATCAATCTCTTTGCATCTGTAAAGGTAAAAACAAATCAATTCACCAAAATAAAATTCAATCTATAATCAATATGAATGATTCTTTACTTTCATATTAAGCAATATATATTGCGTATAGTGCAATTTTGCGTATTTGAACAAAGATAAACAGAAAAAAGAAGTGCGGGTTGAAACGATGATACGTGAATATGATTATAAAAAACAATGGTTAACTCCTTTTAACTGGCTATAATAAGATTGAAAAGTACAGTATTAACAGATCTAACAAAAAGCCAAAAGTCATCGTTCAAAATATAGTCAACAACATCGAGTAGATTCAAAAGAAAGATTAACAGATCTGAACAAGAATCTAAGCTCAAGCTACAGCAGTTCTTAGTAAATCTTAGAAATCTTAACTCGTAAACTTCAGCATAGATCCAAACGTAAACAAATCTAGATCCAAGCCAAATATTTTCACCTTAGCATAGATCTAAAGAAAACAAATCTTGATCAACTCTAGATACAGGATCTCTAAAAGCAAAGAGAACAGATACAAAGCTTACCGAAGACGGTGTTGATGGGGTTCATAGCAACCTGGTTCTTCGCAGCATCACCTATCAAACGCTCGGTGTCGGTAAAACCAACATAAGACGGCGTCGTTCTGTTACCTTGATCGTTAGCGATGATTTCAACACGATCATGTTGCCAAACACCGACGCATGAATAAGTAGTTCCGAGATCGATACCGATCGCTGGACCTTCTCCTTTACCGGCCATCACTATTTTCTTTTGTTGTGTCGACAAAAAAGAATATAAAGAACGAAAAAAAAAACAATAACTAAAAGAGAGAAAACAGCTACTACAAAGAACAGCTAGGGTTTTCAAGAGGACGATAAAAGAAGAAAAGAGTTCGTTTATATAGAGGTTTTTTCAAATACTGGTTTTCGAGAATGTTCTGGAGTCTACGAGCCGTTCGATCTTTTGGACATTATTTGACGGTTCCAGATCTTTCGGCCGATCTTTATACGGTTGTTTCTATATACTGCGATCAAAATTAACCACTTGATTTCTGCCACGTCATTAGATGTCGGGCCATTTCGATACGGCTCTTCTTATTGGACCGTCACTATCATGGAATATTCTATGTAAAAAAAAGAGAGAGAAGAAGTCATAATCAAATACTTTTCCTCCTTTCTTCATTTAGAAGGATACTTGAAATTTAATTTATTATATTTTTATTGAATTAATTTTTGTTTTAATTAATAAGATATGTATTAATTTAAATATAAGTGGATTTCATCTAAATTTATTTAAATTTAAATATATTTTAATTTTTAATTTATCATATTTTTTATTGAATTGATTCTGATTTTAATTAATGAATATTATACTTGTCATTTACTCCCGACGTTGTTTGCATGGCATGTTATTTTTCCTCACGTGAAAGCACAAAGGAAATTACGAAGAAATTTGCTAAAAGAAAAAGGAAGTTACAAAGAAAAGGCTGGATTGTGAACGGAGTAATAGGGTTTGATGGGTCATGTGTAATTTGCATTTCACTTTGATACCAATTTGTTACATATTGATAATATTAATTACAAAATGATAATTGTTCAAATGAAGCGTATGAGGTTACTTAAACAAGGTATATTTCGCATTGAATAATCGAGTTGAATCTCGAGTCAAGTTCTTATATTTTTTTTTATAGTTGTATAATAATAATTGAAAATTAAAAACTAAAATGTAAATTTAGTTAAACATATGTGATTATTTTTGTACCTATTTACTTCAATAATTAATTTTTCAAGATATTTAATTAAAAATATAATTAAATGAAAAATCATTTTTTTTCTAATCTTATACATCATACACTTTGTATTTGAGTCTTTTATTTAAATTCGTTTTGATTTAGATGTAAATTATCAATCAAATCGTGCTTTATCGTGATTTATTTGATAAAATAATATAAAATAAAAAACGAACAAACCACATTCACAAAAGAAATCATTCAATGTTAAAAATAAAGTCAATTTATGTCATTAATCCCTGTACTATGCATAAATTACAAATTTAATTTAACTACTTTTAAAATTTTGAATTCTAAAAAACATATGTTAAATTCTATTCTTTTCAAGATCTTATACAACAAACGTATATTATCACATATCAACTTGTTATTTTCACATAATACTTGTAAAAGAGCCACGATATTTTAATTAACAAATATACCGACTATCCTTTGAGTTAAAATTGAAATTTTAAAATTAAAAAAAAAACATAAAACTAAAAATAATCAAACTGAAGCACTTGGATTAAATCGAAAAAAATATAGAAACTAAAATTGACCGAATTATAATACAGAAACTAAATCCATAAATTAGATATGATACAGAGATTAATAGCAGAATTTAACCATAAAACAATTACAATACTATGTCAAAATTCATAAAAGTTTAATTATAGTCAATTTAAAGGATTAAATTCCACCATTCAACAAGCATATAACACAACATGAGTAAATGGAAGTATCCAGCAACACATAAATGCATAACCATAATAACAAACTAAAGAGGCATTGCAAGTGTCTTTTTGTTAGATTCAGTCATGCAAAATCGAACTAAACTACCACCATTATACGGAAAATGACCTGTTTTTACCTGGACGGAGGCCATCCTTGCAGGGTAGTTCGTGTTGCTGGTGAGTAAAAATAACATGTATGTCAACTTATCTCTGATAATAACTTTTCGAGGCCTTCCTTTGTGAGAGGAATGTACAAGCAATCCTGTCCATCTGAATGCCTTTTGGTCTTAACTAGCTCATGATCTTTGAACTCAGTCAAGTGGGCGTTTAGCGTTACCTGGCTGCTTACGAGGAACCGCTCTCGAGAGATGGAGTACAGATTATCTATTGCCATTCCTAAGGTTAAAAGATACGGTTTAAAATCGTAAGACATAAAATGACAGAACGAGAGTACAAGACTCCAAATCCGAAACAAGTCATTTACCTTCATCATCGGGATGAGACAGTTGATATTCGGCGAGGATCCGGAACACACTTTGAGCGTTCGGGGTTAAACTCTGTAAAACGATCAAAGCTGTTTTGGCACTCTGTTTACTACTGCCGTGTGCGAGAATCAAAGGTAAAAAGAGCCCCTCGACCTTGTACGGTGCAAACGTAGGAACATGATACCAGTACCAGTTAAATTGTGCATGAACCATCTTCTTGTCCCACACTAAAATCGAAACCATTCAGAATTGAGTCAATTACATGAAAATCATAACCTCCCTACAATGCTAAATAACATCCTTTGAAAAACAACATAAGAGTACTACCCAAGACACGACCAAATTCCGGTGGTTGCCTAATTGAGTCTAAAAAGAGGACATCTCATTTATTGGGTTTGTTTCAACCTGGCATTAAAGGAGAGGCCTTCAAGCAAGAACTCGAGGTCCGGGATTAGTTCAAAGACTATAATAAAACATATACAATATTTCAAAGTTATATAACGAATTCGAGGTCCAGAAATAGTGAAAAATATTCAATATTTGTTATATAACAAATGACTGCAGCCACCCTATCCGACTTTTCTGTCTACCATTAAAGCAAACAAAACTATTACGATAAACACTACATTGAAATATTACTGATGAAGCAGAACAGGATTGAGTCGATTACACGAAAACATGTAATGCTCTACAATGCTAATTATCTCAGCATTCCTTTCAAGAAGGGAATTTATAACACCTATTCAAAAATAACATAAGAGTATTACTAAGAGACCCCTCCAAGCTCCCAAGAGTGGTCCTTTTCTCCGGTAATTCCCTAATCGGGTCTATGAAGAACACATTTCCGTTTACTAGGTTTGATTTGTTCGAGACTAGAATGGAACCTATTCAATATTCGAAAGCTATATAAAAATGACCCCGACCACCATATCCAACCTTTTATTTCTCTCGTTAAAGCATACAAAACTATTGCTATGGAATGTACATCAAATATTACCAAATTCTTTCACATATCCTAGAAAAAGACAGCATTACCGAGAGCACATCCGGCCAAAAAGAATACGGAAATGAGAAGTTGAAACTCTAAGATGTTATCGACTTCTATCCCTAGCCTACGAAGCATTGAGGTCGATACTGAAAACAGACAAGTTAGCTAGTTAACCTATCTATTAACTGAATATCGAAACAAGAGTTTACTTACAAAGTGGTGCATTCACATGGTCAATAGAGGCAACAACACGGATATAAGAACAAGAAGCAAGTCGTGCAAGATATTGTTGAGTTTCGGTATCTCTTAACCCAGGTCCATCGATATTGTTAACAACAACACATATGAAACTATCCTTCTCATCCATCTCAGGTCCATCTAAAAACACCAAAAGATCATCCATAGATCGAGAACTAAACGGCTGTTGAACTTTAGGCAAACTCCCGGATGAAACCTTCCGTTTCAATTTTAATTGTTCCCATAGAATCTCAGCCAAGGCTATTATAACCTACATTCAAAACAATTTGAGTGTTCAATAAAAGCAAAATGAGAGCTCAAAAGAACCTTCATGGGAAAAAATAGGTGAATGTACCTAAGAGGTCCCTGTATTATAGTAGGGACATGATCAAATTAGTCCCTCTACTATTAAATGGATCAATTCAGTCCCTATCCTATAAAAAGAATCAAATAGTCCATTTTCCAATTTGGCCATATTTTGATTCTTTTTAAGACGATAGGAACTAACTTGGTCCCTTTAATGTTATGTGATGAAAACAGCACCTGTTTTATATTGATTGATTGAAGGTAACCATTAATTACAACAACAGAATGCTCTGCCAAAGCGGTTGACGCAAAATCTTCAATCAATGATTTCTTTGATCCAAATCCATACATTAGAAGACCAAAACCACATCTGCAAATAAATAAAAGCAAAACATACACACAATAAGTACTGGAAAATTAAGCCAATACTAACTTTCAAGGTAACACTTTGGAATAAAAATAAATAAGTAAAGGTCTAATTATGAATTTTATCCCCTTAATTTACAAAACCTGATAAGTTAGTCCAATTGGATAACATTAGTAAACCTTACTGTTAAATTACTAGCTTGAATATCAACACTTCAGTATTTAATATGTAAGGAATTATCAAAAATCAACATTTCAATAATTTATATGCAAGAAATTAACAAAAATCAATCTTACAACAGTTAATGTGAAACAAATTAGCAAAAATCAACTATTCATGGTTCATATATTTACCGACAATAAGGCTAAATCTTCAATTTCTATAACGATTTATATGCAACAAATTACAAAAATCAATGGTTCAAGTTCATGTATTTACCAAAAATCAGACTAATTTTTCAATATTTATAACAACTTATATGCAACAAATTAGCAAAAATAAATGGTTCAAGTTCATGCATTTACCAACAACCAGACTAAATTTTCAATTTTTATAACAACTTATGTGCAACAAATTAGAAAAAATCAACAGTTCAAGTTCGTGCATTCACCAACAACCAGACCAAATTTTCAACTTTTATAAAGTAGAAGGATCAAATTCTAACAAATTAAAGCAAGAGACCAACTTCCCACACTTTTCATAGTGACGAAATTGAGAATTAGACCATTAAGAAAATAAGAGTTTTAAACTACCTCAGATCAAAAACCCATTTTGGGTAACATTAGTAGAACATTTCAATATTTAATATATAAGGAGATATAAAAAATCATCATTTCAACAATTTACATACAAAAAATTAGCAAAAATTAACAGTTCAATTTCATGTATAATTTATTTACCAAAAACCGGACCAACTTTTCAATTTTTATAACATTTTATATGCAACAAATTAGCACAAATTAACAATTCAAGTTCATATATTCACCAAAAACCAGACTAAATTTTCAATTTTTGTAAAATAAGAGGATGGAAGTCTAACAAAGTAAAGCTTCCAATGAAATTCAGACTTACACCATTGAGTAAATAAGAGTTTTAAACTATCGGAGATCAAAACAAATTAGCAAAAACCAACTGTTCAAGTGCATGTATGCGCCAAAAACAGGATCAAATTTCCAATTTTTGCAAATTAAGAGGATCAAGTTATAACAAATTAAAGTTTCCAGTGAAACTCAAAATTACACCATTACGTAAATAAGAGTTTTAAATTACCTGAGATCAAAAACCCATTTTGGGTATAAACTTTTGTAACTATTTATTAAATCTGCAACGTCGTTTTGATGCTTTGGTTCAATATTAGCTGAAGCTTCTCTAAGTTCCTGCAATTTTAAAACGACAAAATTTAAAAGAAAAAAAAAACAAAAGCTTTTTTCGAGATGGGGATTCAATGAGGCAAAATACCTGTTCGTCAACGACGTTGATATCACTGAGTTTACGAGCAGATTTCTTCCCAGAACTGCCCATTTCTTTTGCTAAGAAATAGTTTCTTGAGAATCCAAATTCCTCTTCCTCCGCCGCGTTAAAATCCATTTTCTGAAGATTATTCGTTCAAACAAAAAAATACTTGCAAAGATAATCGAAAATGAAAATGAAAATAAAATCGAGAGTTTAAGCCCCCCAAAAAAATGCAAATTTGAGGACGCGAAATGTAACTGAAGTTGCCCTAGTGGTGTCTCTTAATCTCAAGTCTTTTGCCGCCATTTTTCATTTTCAGGGTACAGTACCGGGAAGTTACTTGGTATTTTGGGCTCTATTTTTCTTTTTATACCACCGGCCCATTTCCTTCTACCTATTCTCTCTTTTGTATACCATTAAGGTAAAATATGATCCCTTATATCTGGTCTAGTCGTCCGATTCGAGTTATAAGGTATTACAATAATAAAATTTTGATATTGCTCATAATTTAATAAAAATAATTAAATAATTCATTTGCAATCATTTTCCAAAAGTGAAAATAACGATCACACGGTCGTGTGACAGAACTCAACTCGTATGGTTCAAGAACATGATCGTATGGCCAACCATGTAATAAACTATGCCTGTGTAAATAATAAATTGATTGAGATTTTAGCCCAAAATTTTTTGTTTTTGAAAAAGTGTTTTTCAATGAATTTATCTTTTTATCCCCCATTTAAGTTTTTTACTTTACATTACAATGTTTAAAATTGTCATTTTATATTCCTATAATTACTTTTTGACAATAATGATAAATAAAGGTGATCATGGACTGAACCAGGTTTCAATAGAATTTACTATGATAAGACAAATTAAAAATATGGTAAAGTAACTTTTTCAGCAATCGCATTCCCAGCAACCACATTTCATTTGAATCATAACATAAGAAAGCACCAAGTGCTACCTAAATAAAATGTGGACAGGAATTTAAATGGTAAAAGTACTATGGAGGTCCTTATATTAGGTATCATATTGCATTTTGCCCTCCCTACTCAAAACATGAGCAAACTAGTCTCTATACATTAGATTAAAGAACAAATTGATTTTCCTGTTAAAAACTTCACCCATATATACTATTAAAAATTGATGCGGTTGACGGAATGACCATATAACGACAAGTGGTATACCGCATGTGTAACACCCCTTACCCGTATCCAACACCGGAATAGGGTACGAGGCATTACCAAAACACATACACTTGTAAACGTATTTAACCGAGTTATAAAATTTCATTAATATATAAAACTTTCAAAATAATTAACATGTTTCTATAACTTTTCACAATATATCCTCAAAATATTATAATCATAATAATTAGGGCCTGCGAGACCCGATACATACTCATGCAATTTAATGCTTCATTTCCATTTCATTCAATTCGCAATTTCTCATGCTCATAATTTAAATCATATCACTAGCAATTTCCATTTAATTCACGTACAATTCAATGACATCAAATTCAAAACTAATACGTATTTAACATTTAACTCAATGTTTATTGATTATACCATTCAATAACACATTTATGAAATTCTCAATTTAGCAATGAAAATATCACTTTAGTTTGAATAACAACATCGTCCTGATATAAATACACTACCACTTATCCATTTACTTTAATTCTTTTGGGCCCATTTGTCACTTACCATCCTTAATCAAATTAGGGAACGGTCACGGAAAATTGAGTACTTCACTTTCACTTTGCCATAGTATAACTATGGTCTTACGTATGATCACTTATCACTTGTCCCTGATCAGATAAGTGTAGCCACCTATCACTTTGTTTCTTGATCAGATAAGTGTAGCCACTTATCACTTTGTCTCTTGATCAGATAAGTGTAGCCACTTATCACTTTGTCTCTTGATCAGATAAGTGTAGCCACTTATCACTTTGTCTCTTGATCAGATAAGTGTAGCCACTTATCACTTTGTTTCTTGATCAAATAAGTGTAGCCACTTATCACTTTGTCTCTTGATCAGATAAGTGTAGCTAAAGCTATCACTTATCACTTTGTCTCTTGATCAGATAAGTATAGCCGAAGCTATCACTTATCACTTTTCACTTGATCAGATAAGTGTAGCCGAAGCTATCACTTATCACTTTCCACTTGTCACTTGATCAGATAAGTGTAGCTGAAGCTATCACTTATCACTTTGTCACTTGATCAGATAAGTATAGCCGAAGCTATCACTTATCACTTTGTCACTTGATCAGATAAGTATAGCCGAAGCTATTACTTATCACTTTCCACTTGTCACTTGATCAGATAAGTGTAGCTAAAGCTACCACTTATAACTTTGTCACTTGATCAGAAGTACTCAAATCCGGCGTTCCGCTCAATTTGATCATTTATTCATATATCAGGCTTACCAACATGTGTTAATTCATAAACCATTCATGGTATTATTTCATGCCAAATCATATACTGAATATACCATACACACATACTATGAAACTTTATTTTCACACATGAGCTTAAACCATGACCAATAATGCACAAAAATAAGCATCATTCATATTTCATCGTTTATGAGTTATAATCAAACATATGACCATTTATACACGAATCATTCATATATTTCCCAATTTTCCTCTTCCTCCTCTCCATTCCACATCCTTAATGTGTATAACACACTTAAACAACATTAACCATAATTTCAATATTCACTAACATGTATATTCAAAGCTGTTTATCCGAGTCAGAGTCACTAAATTATTTTATCCGGAGCTACAGAGCTCCAAATTAAGATCCGTTAATTTTCTCTGAAACTAGACTCACATATCTTCATACCATAAAATTTTCATAATTTTTGGTTCAGCCAAATAGTACAGTTTATTCTTTAAAATTTCCCCTGTTTTGCTGTCTGACAGTTCTGACCACTCTTCACTAAAAATTAATTATCTCATTGTACAGAATTCGGATGATGTTTTAGCTTGTTTCTTCTAAAAATAGACTCATTCAGGATTCTAACCATATAAACTATAACTCATAATCATTTTTTTACAATTTTTAATGATTTTCCAAAGTCAGAACAGGGGAACCCGAATTTATTCTGACATTGTCTCACAAAATCTATTATATCTCATGATTTACAATTCCATTGCTCACATCATTTCTTTTATAAGAAACTAGACTCAATAAGCTTTAATTTCATATTTTATTCATCCTCTAATTCAATCTCTACAATTTTTGGTGATTTTTCAAAGTTACACTACTGCTGCTGTCCAAAACTGCTTTAGTGCAAAATGTTGATTTCCATTTTGCCCCAAATTTCACAGTTTATACAATTCGGTCCTTTCTCAATTAACCCCTCAATTAATCTAATTTTCTCAATTAGTACTTTACTAGACATTATAAGTTGTTACACAACTATTGAAATTCAGAATTTCCACATATAACTCTATCTTCAAACTCTTTTACTATTAGGTCCCAAACATTCACTTTCTATTCAATTCTTTCAATAAAATCAGCATATGAATAATTTAAAGCTCTAATTTCATGCTAAATCATCATATACTTCCAGCACATATTCATATCAACTTTCAACTTCTTTCATAAAATCAAAAACTAATGAATTTAACAAGTGGGCCTAGTTGTAAAAGTCATAAAAATACAAAAATTTCAAGAAATAGTCAAGAATTGAACTTACTTGTAATAAAAATATGAAGAATCAGCTTGAAGAATCCCTTCCATGGTGTTTTAGCTGATGAGAATTCAGAAAAATGAAGAGAAATCTAGATAATTCCACTTGGGTCCTAACTTTATTAAGCAAATTTTGCAATTTTCCAATTTTTCCCTTAATTCTCCTTACTTTCTTGCTGATTTCATGCCTCTGCCGTCCAGCCCAAATAGACCTTGGGTCTATTTGCCTTTTAAGCCCTCTTCCTCTTATCATTTAAGCTATTTAATCATTTCCCAAAATTTTGCATTTGTTACAATTTAGTCCTTTTTGTTCAATTAATTATCGGAACTTTAAAATTTCTTAACGAAACTTTAATAATAACTTTTTAACACTCCATAAATATTTATAAAAATATTTATGGCTCAGTTTAAAATCCCCGAGGTCTTGATACCTCATTTCGATTCTAATTATTTTAATATTTATTTCTAGTGCACTATTCACTATTTCAAAAATTTTCCTAACTTCATATTTAACTTATACTTACTAAATTAATAATATTTTCTACCCATTTGTCGAATTTAGTGATCTTGAATCACCGTTCCGATACCTCTGAAAATTCAAGCCATTACATTTTTTTTTCGTCGGATTTGTGGTCCCGAAACCACTGTTCCGACTAAGCCTAAAATCGGGCTATTACAGCATGCACCTCATATTGACATAGAGGAACCAATTTTTAACAACAGAAATATATGAAAATTTTAACAGAATCGTTAGTTTATTATTTGATCTAATGTAAAAATGCTACTCTTTTTTTAATAGATGAGGCAAAATATAAATTGACTCTTAATATGAGGACCTCCATGATACTTTTACTGATTTTATGAAAATATACCATGGCATTTGATAGATTCTTTTTAGTTAAAATTTTTTTAAATTATTAAAATAGTCTAATAAATCACAATGAAATGATAAAGCATTTATATTTAAGTTTTAAATTTACATTACCTTCATATTTTATATTAGAGTAACTTTTATTAGATACGTTCAAAGGTTTAGCTATTCACTTAAGTCGGAAGTTGTCTAAATGAACTCGAACAAAAACATAAATAAGCCCGTTTAAAATATGTAGTTTGAACTCCAATATTAAAAGCTCTAGTTTGTCCAGACTCAACCTATTTTCAAATTTGTAATGTTTTTTTTATGTATTATTTATTTTATATCGTATGAAAAATTAAATATATTATATGACAATGTAAAGATAAAAAATATTATGTTTAAAAAATTAATAAAAGATATATTAATTACTAAATATTAAATAAAAATAATTATTTACAAGAACAAATTATAATACAAGCTTAAATTAGCCATTTACTAACATCTACATACTTATGCAAAATTTGATGTTAGATTTTCAAAGGTCAGATCCAACATTGGAAAAATACTTATGGTATTGATATCATGGACCCAAATTGAACCTGATCCGACCACGGAAACCTTTACTCTTACCCCTTAACAACAAAAATATTACTGTTTGTTTACTTTGTGTTTTGGGATTAAGATTTTGTATAATTTTTTTTATACATTTCTTAAAATTAGAATGAGTACAATTTCCATTAACCCGCAACTATATACATGTCAAAAGTGTGGAAAAAAGTATCATGAAAGCCCATTCAGTAAAAAAAAAACAAATAAATTAGTTCTTATACATTAAATTAAATAGCAAATTGATTATTTTATTAAAAACTTCATCAATTTGTTCTGTTAAAAACTAGCGTAACTAACGAAATAACCAAGTAGTGATACATGACATGCCACGTATATCTCATGTTGTATAAAGACAGTTTTTAATTTTTACAGAATGACCAATTTACTCTCTGATATAATGGATAAAACTAATTTGCCGTGATAGACGTGTTCAAGCCGTTTTGCATTTAAAATAATTTTTGGTTCAAATTGCTCAAAATTCGAATAAATTCAAACTATCGATTTTTTATAATTAAATCAATAAATTGGAATAGATTATCATTATAAAAAACCATTGCATAATGCTTATTTATTTACGAACCATATTAAAGAATAGAAAAAAATAAAGGCATAGATTTCCCCATGATGTGAATAAGAAGACATACTCATAGAGCCTCTGCCACAGAGTAGTACATTCCGGTCGACGACTGAGTTAAAAAACCGCTGCCACAATAAGGGTCCGGCTTGTCGACGTTGAAATTGTCGATCTCATTAACTACTCTATCTTCAACCACCAGTTCTTTAAACCACCTATAAGAACTTTCGCTGCTTCTGCGAATTTGTTTGACGCCTTTCCTGCCGACGTTACCTCGCGTCGACTTGGTGCCTTTCAACCCTTTCCTTCCTATTTTCTTTTTGTCGTTGTTGTTCCTCTTCAACTTGTGTTGCCTTTTGTTTCTAATCATATGCAATAGCGATGTCGGTGGAGGATCGTACACATTGGGTGCCCATGTCACACTGCGTTTCTCCGGTAATATTCCCTGTTTCGCTCGGCTACCTTTGAGGGCAGACACTAGCTTCATGGGAGTCTGTTAAAAGGTGAAACAAGTTAACAAACCAAGTTTACATGACAGGATCATCTCACCATTCTAGCTTAACCCGAATCGTTACATTTAATCCGACCCAATATCATACCCCATTCACCGGTTATATGCAACTATTCAAGTTAAACTCTAGTGTGTCTAATGAATATGACACGTTACATTATATTTTAAAAAAATACCACATCATTAAATTAAGCTCAACTCATAAAGTTAACAAACCCAGTTACATGGTATGATCATCTAACCATTGTAGCTTATTAACTCGAATTGTTACATTTAATCTAACCAGATCTCATACCCCATTCACCGATTACATGCAACTATTCAAGTTAAAACTCTAGTGGGCCGAGTGAATAAGACACGTTACATTATATTTTAAACTAATGCCAAATTGTTTTATTTGCTCAACTCATAAAGTTGACAAGCCAAGTTACATGGCATGATCATCTAGTCATTGTAGCTTAACTCGAGTAGTTACATTTGACCCGACCCGATTCATACCCCATTCACTGATTATATACAACTATTCAAGTAAATATGGCGCGTTACATTATATTTTAAACTAATGCCACACTGTTTTATTTGCTCAACTCATAAAGTTGACAAACCAAGTTATATGGCATGATCATCTGGTCATTGTAGCTTAACTCGAGTAGTTACATTTGACCTGACTTGATTCATACTCCATTCACTGATTACATGCAACTATTCAAGTGAATATAACACGTTACATTATATTTTAAACTAATGCTACATCATTTAATTAAGCTCAACTCATAAAGTTGACAAACCAAGTTACATGGCATGATCATCTAACCATTGTAGCGTAACTCAAATGTATACATTTAACTCGACCTGATGTTACACACCATTCATAAGTTAAACGCAACGATTCAAGTTAAACTCCAATGGATCGGGTGAAAATGTCACATATACAGTACTTTTACTCACTAAACATTCTCAGACAAAGAAACAAAGCATGATACGCCCTCAGACAACATCCTCCGCAATGTAGTTACAGGCAAAGAAATTAAGAAACAAAGCAACAAAAGCCACTTACAGGCAAAGAAACAAAGCAAGAGGGAGGTGCTTGCGAGGAACCCTCAGACAACATCCTCCGCAATGTAGTTACAAATTCATCTGCTTCAAGACACCCAAAGGACGGTAGCGACGGACATTTGCTTATGCCCTTTTGAGGATATTTGCTTTCATGTCCATTTCCAAGTAACTCATCCACATCACTAGCATAATACGCATCGAATTCAGTATCGTATTCATACAAGCAAGCACGAACTTTAGCCCGCATTAAGTCGCTAAGATCGTCGACCACTCGAGAACTCGATACATCCACCATTATCAAAATTAAACTTGTGGAAAAACCCAATCCATCATTACTGTTTTTAAATGAAAAAAACACATTTGGTTTATAAGCTAAGACTAAAATTAATTCTTAATCAAGCTTAATATGTTCCTAATATATAAGTAATTAAGGTTATTTTAACATTGAAATATTCTAAACTAATAAACTAAAGAAAAAGAAACGCAAAAATGTTTCTGGGATTCATTCCTTAAAAAAGAAATACTCACATGGTATTTCCATATGATGGTGCAATAAATTATAGAGAAAATAAAACAAAAATACCTCTCGAGTCCCTCCCACTTTCAACATTGAGCAAATTTATCCCTCCAAAAATGGAGCAATTTAATCCTATGATTTTCTAAAGTGAGCAATTAGAGACTAATAATCCTGGCAATTTGCTGCAGCTAAATTTATTAGATTGGAATCAGATTAACAGAAGGGCTAAATTTGTTAAATTAGAACCAATTTAATAGAAGGTATAAACTTTGAAGACTAAATTGTGATTAATTGTCCTTAATTACTCAATTTCAAAATTTATAAGGATTAAATTGCCCTGGTTTCTTTAGAGGGACCAATTTGGTAAAGTCAAAATTGGGAATGACAAGAGAATTTTTTACCAGAAAATAATAGATTTAATAAGAAAATAATCATCTAGATGCCAAATCATAAAAAATTAAGAATATACCTTGTTAAAACAGCTGCAATTAATTCAAAACCTTAAGAAAAACTCCGATAATTAAAAAGCAACCCCCCAGTTCACGATCGAATCAAACCTCCGGTTATTCTTTTTTAACAAGAACAAATTTCCTTTAAATCGGTAAAAAAAATAGAAAAGAAAATGGGAAATAGAAAAAAGAAAGATTGGGATAAAATTATTAACTAAGGTTACCATGCCGATCACTCTTTGAAAGATGTTTCAAACAATGGGAGTAAGAACCAGCATGGGAAGGAGTTAAAAAAGGGATCAAAGGTAAACAAATCGAATCAAAGGGTAACGAAGGCATATTATCAGTTTATGCTCTTCGAAACCCCTTAATGTTTTAAGGAAAATCCAATTTTTTTTCTTTTTTTTTTAATCAGTCGATCGAGATTTGGGGAAGAATTAAAAACCCTAATCGGAAAGAAAGGGAAAAAAGGCGATGATGGCCGACGATGAGATTAGCAGAGGATATGGAAGGGGTAAATGGATGAGCTTTTACTACTAAAATTATATATGTGGAAATTAAAAATCTTGTTATTTTATATCCAATTAGAAACTTACACGTGTTTATCATAGAATTGTAAAGGGATTAATTTAAGTAAATTTTTAAAATGTTACAAAATAGTCATTAAATTATTTAAAAATTTTAATTTAAATCATTAAATTATTCGAAAATTTTTATTTAAGTCGTTGGATTGTTAAGTTGTTGTTTTTTTATAAAGCTGGCCAGCAAGTTTCAAGTGATGATTTAACAATTGGTACGGTGGATCGATATCCATTAACAAATAGAAGAACATATCTTAGCTTCAAGTCAATCTTAAGGTCGGAAAAAAAGTTATTTGGATTATGATTCACAAATTCGTGATGTTTAAAGATATTCCATGAAGAAAATTGAACTGCAGAAGAGAAGGAGAATGAAATCTTTCAATTCGTATAGAAAATGCGAATAGAGAAAGTCATACTATTTTTAATAGCTCGATGATATAAATAAAACCTTCCGAACAATTAAGTGATAATTTTGTAACCTTTTGAAGTTGAGTGACTGAAATGTAACAATTTTGTAACCTTGGATGTAGTTTACCTATTAATTTATAGGGTGAAATACACATTAAGCCCTTATACTTTTCAGATATTTGAAATATAATCCTTATATTTTTAGAATTTAAAAATACAAATTCAATTATTAACACTATTAAAGTTATTATACTAAATCATTTTCAAACTTACTAACAGTAATATATGATTAGAGGCTTCTATCATGTGTGAAATTAATTTATCTGAACTTATACCTTTCTTAATGAAAATTTTAAACAAATATTTTAATATTTACATCACACAATTCTATATTTAAGTTTCAAAAACTATAAAATTAAATTTTTAAAAAATACTTAAGTTTGTTCCTTAGATATTAAAGTTCAACTTATATTTATATTTAAGCTGATTGAGTTTTAGCTCAATTGGTATTGGCATTATTGTTAGTGCAAGAGAATATGAGTTCGAGTGCGCTGAAATGTATTTTCTTCCTATTTAAGGGTTAAAAACGTATATGATACGAATCTATTGAACCCTATACATATAACATGTCACATGTAATTAGCTTAATATTCCATCAACCATATCAATTTTTAACAATAAAAATTTGATAAAAAATTATTTTGATCTTTGATCTAATGTGTATAAACTATTTCAGTTATTTTTTGAATAAATACAATCTAACTCTAAATACAAAAACCTCCATAATACATTTACCTATAACATGTCTGCAAGATCATAATACATTTACCTATAACATGTCTGCAAGATAAGTTTAAGGTGAGCTTTAATCTTTTATAATCCAACAATACATTATTCAATTATACAAATTATCAGAAATCTCCTAAAGATTTTATGTAATTACACAAAACATTACTTAATTATGGAAAGCTCAAGAAACTCTTTTTAGAATTTTCAAACATATATATATAAAAAGAGAGACTATTTTATGCTACATTTCTAGCTATTTATATTTTATAAAATATCGTGTCCAATACATATTTCAGCATAAATATGAGAATATGAACCAATTGAGTCTTAACTCGATTGGCATAGGCATTGTTGTCAATACAAGAGAACCTAAATTTGAATGTGCTGAAACACATTATACTCCTATTTATGGATTGGGAGAAGCTATGGATAGTTCTAGACTCTAGGCATTATGTCAAAAAGAGCAGATATAATCAAAACCTATAGTGAGATTATTAAATATATATATAGAATATGAACCTCCAACAATATTCCAAATAATGCAAATCTTAAAAAAAAAAAATTACCCGTATTGGAAATATATTCATAGACCACATTTATATCTAACTTCCAAGTAACATAGGTAAATAACAGATTATAGTAAACTCATAAATGAAAATTAAAATTTAAAAGAAGAACTGCTTGAAAATAATTAGGTCTCCTCATACAACGGAAAACATGTTCTGTTCTGTTGTGTTCTGTTCAATCTTTTAACTGAGTGAGCCATTGAGTGATGGCCTTCCCCCTATTGAAACCCGAAACCCCCCAGAGAAAAAGGATGGAAACTTCGAGTCTAGATCCTGCCACGTTCAAATGGAGAAAAGAAAATGAATCGATATGACATTCATTCACTGCAAATTGCTAATAGAACGTTACTCTGAGGACTGAAATGGGAGACAATAGCAAACTTACAACTACACACTCAAATGTGAGTAAACGTACCGTGAACATAGACATCATTTTTCGATACTTATTGGCATACTACAAGTACGGACATGGTTTAAACCAAACTAAAATCGAACTAGTTGATATAAAAAATAGACCCTCTGTTTCCTAAGGTCCAAGAACTGATATGGGAACCTAAGATGATTTCAGGAATATATACCTAGTTTTGTGATACTTACCAACAAAGTACGAGAACAGACATAGTTTAAACCAAACTAAGGTCGAACAAGCAGATCTCGAAACAACATTAAATAAACCCGACCCTCTGTTTCTTCATTCAAAACTTCAAGAATAAGACATCATACACTAATTATGCAATCATGTGAGATGAAATTAATTAAACTTTTTATTTTTGAGCTATAATTAAAAAAAAATACACGAAATGACACGAAAACATACGGTAGACACCTTCATTGTGAATACTAGCATGAAAAGAAAAAGGTTCAATTCATCATGGCAAGTGACTCATATCATTCCATAACCGGCAGCAAGTTCACTCTCAGTATAGTTAAAATGAGGTTAAATTCTGCTATTAGTCCCTATACAATGCATAAATTGTATATTTAGTGCCTATCCTTTTCGGATTTTGATACTTTAATTTGATCATTTTTAGTCCATGTATAGACCAAATGGTAGCTATTAAATTCGCTAAGTTCTACTATTTCCAAAATCTTAGGTGGCAAATATATTATCACATTAGTAATGACATACCAACTTTCTATTTCCATATATTACTAAAAACAGCAGTTAATGGATATAATGGTTAGTATAAGAACTAGGAATGATCAAATTGAACATCGTCATAGCTACAATGAGTCAATGAGTTTAATTGCTACCATTTGAGTCAAGACTGGAATTTTAAAATTCAAAAAGTACAAGGGCTTAATCGACAACTAGCACATAGCACAAGGAGTAACAGCAGAATTTGACCTTATAATTTCATGAATTCCCAAATCTGATACTTGATCAAAAACCCATTTCTAAAGGTTATACAGACACACATGCATAGCAAGGAAAATCACAAACCAAAAAAACAAAAAAATATCATAAATGGTAACAAAATTCTATTAAGAAAAAGCATTTAATTTCATACAAACCTTGGAGACCCAGCATTGATATTCCTATGAAGAATCCGACCCGAACCCGAATCGGCACCTCCATCAATCAACTCCCTCAACCCTAAATTCCCAATTTTCTCCTCTTCCTCCTCCTCCTTTTCGACCTCCTTTTCTTTCTCTTCATTAACAACAGTCTTCCCTTGCAATCTCTCAAAGTAATTCCCGTAAATATATTCGGGACTATACCCATTCTCTTCATCAAACAACATTATATGACCATGCCACTCCCATACTCTATAATCCGACCCATTCTCCTGGTGAAAAGTGATGCAAATATGATGGTCATTGATGTTAACAGCTTGACCGGAGTTAGGTTTCAAAGGGTCGGTTTTACCCGACAAGATGACCCGAATGATCTCTTTTTCGAGCTTGGATTCTTCCTTGGCGAGTTGGGTTTTGTCGGCATCGTCGGAATCGGAGTCCGATAAGTTGGCGGCGTCGAGGAGAAGGTCTTCGAGGGATTGGGTGAGGAAAGAATTTGTTATGGTATTGGGTGGGGGGCGGATTTGAAGCCTTCCCATTAGGGTTTGCAGTAAAAGGTTATCGAAATTGTTGGTGTTGGTGAAAGAACTCATCGTTTCGTTATTTTTTTTCTTCGTTTCCCTTTAGGATTTTTGCTGAGGAATTTGGATTAGGGTTTTGGAGAAAAGAGGGTTTAGGGTTTTTGTGGGGCTGAGAAGAAGGGGTTTGGTGGAGATTTTTTTCAGGGATAGGTACGGTTTTCTGTGGGTGTTTTTTTTTTCTGTGGTTTCGATTTTCTGTTAAGTAACTGAGGATTGAAATTTTAAGATTTACTAAAAAAGGGTAAATTATTAAAATAATTACTTTTTTTCTTCAGTTTATATTTTAGTCACTTATGTTTAAAATATTATGTTTTAGTCACTTACATTATCGTTTTGTTACAAAATGACTAAACCATAACATTTCAAACATAAATGACTAAAATATAACCTGAGGCAAACAAAAGTTATAAAATAGTCACTTAACTATTCGATTTTA
The DNA here is from genome assembly GCF_007990345.1 of Gossypium hirsutum. Taxonomy (NCBI): domain Eukaryota; kingdom Viridiplantae; phylum Streptophyta; class Magnoliopsida; order Malvales; family Malvaceae; genus Gossypium; species Gossypium hirsutum. The sequence continues at coordinate 72,521,107 of NC_053447.1, read as the reverse complement.
TCTTTTTTGGTTAACTTAAAAATGGAAAAACTAAAAAATCTAAGATAGATAGTTAAACAAAAAAAAACTAATAGTTGGGTAATCATTTTGTAATTTTGGATATTTTATTTTTTTAAAATAGATGATTTATTTTTAAAATAAAAAATATTATGAAAAATCCAATAATCAAACTAAATCGTACCAAATCAGATTATCATAAAAGGTTCAAAAATATACAAAAATCTAATCAAACTAAACCGAACTCAACCCTAGGTTGAGTTCGTTAAACTAATTTTCTTGTATCTTCTCTTCTTTTGAGTTTTTTGTTAAGATTTTACTAGATGTGTCAATTATGATTTGAATGCAATCTAACCCAATTCGATTTGATCATTAAAAGTTAACAATCCAACACGGTTCAACCCAAACTTGAATTACCAAAAAAAAGAAGGAAAAAATAATGTATAGTGACTCAAAATCAATTCCACCCACTCATTTGACAAGTTTAAAAATGTTTGTTGGTGTATTTTAATAAAAGCAATTAATGAGTTTACTTGACAAATTTAATATATATTTAAGATTTTTTTAAGCAAATGTTAATTTTAGTGAAACTTCTACCTTTTAATTTGTATACAAGTTAGCAAGATGTGCTAGGTGATTCAACTCAATCATTAAATAATAGACTTAACTTACTCGTGCTAATCGTATTTGTTATTTCAAGTTTTGTCTTATGCTTATAATTCACTAAAAAGAATAATCTTAACTTATTATAGACACTTATACCAAATTAACTATCATACCCTACTTGGTTGAACCAACTTAACTTATTAATGTAACTACCTCATTTACACCCTTAATTCGGTACATTTTACTTTATATATTATACGATTTTAAGATATTCATGTACAAGGATAAAGTTAGAAATTTTTTTAGAGAGCCAAAATTAAATTGTAATTTTTACGATAACAAAAATATAATTTCACCAATAATTTTTAAGGGTTAAATCAAATTTTGATCATTTTTAAGAAGCTAGAGTACAATTTTATCTTTACTAATTTAAAATTTTTATTTAAAGAACCTAAATAGAATTTTTTTCATTTTAGGGGGCAATGGCACCTAGCTACGCCCTATTCATGTATTCATATTATTATTTCGATAATAGATTAAAGTACTTGAGAGGTCCTAATATTATACGGACCTGATCAAATTAGTCCATTTATTATTAAATGGATCTATACTATTAACAAATTCTAAATTGTAACAAAATTAACATTTACTGTATAAAAAATGTCTTAAAAATTTATTTTTTTCAATTGCAATTCAATTCCAAACAAAAGATTTCATTTACAGAATCATAAAAACTTTAAAAACATTAACTCTATTCCAAATTTTTTAAATGGTAAATATTAACTCTATTCCAAATTGGTGTTATTTAATTTTTTTTAATAGTAAAAGGAATAAATTGAACCAATTAGTAATAAAAGGACTAATTTAAACAGCTCCATAGAATAAAGGGACCTCTCATGTATTCACCCTTGTAGGGTATCCAAAATTATCTAATCTAAATTTTCACAAATATGGAGTCAACCAATGCATAATCATATAAACAATAAACAATCATTTCAAACATAGTGTGAGTTTCGATGAGTGGTACGGTGCGTTTAAATTACTTTTTGTCTCATGCTGCAGTATCTAATCTCACCACCATCCGCACATAAACGAACCACTCATTTCAAACCTAGGAAATGAAGATGTTTAATTTCTAGTAACCATGAAAATGACACAATGAACAGGGTTTCCTTGAATGTTGCACCTTTCATCCGTACAATCCGGTAAGTCCTATCCATTAGTCGACAACCGGTGTTTTGTATTTTGGGTCTAAACGAACGAATCGATACATACCATTCATGCAGAAGTCGACTCAGTTTCTGCTGCAGATGCTGCAGCCCGCTTCTTGGCGAAGTATTCATCGGCTCGCGCGAGGTTCTTTGCAACCGATGGCTTAACCCACTTCTTCCGGCCAGGCAATACAGTCAGCGAGGAACCAGCTGCCTCGAGCTTTTCCTTGGCAGATGCCGAGAACGCACGGGCCTTGAAGTTCAGTTTTACGTTCAGCTCCCCGTCGCCAAGAATCTAATAGAACACGATGCATAGTCAAATAACAATGAACCCTTTCAGTTTATAAACAACATTATGGCCATTTATACTGTTTTGACAGAGAATATTCAAGAAATCACCAAAGAAACACAGGACATGCGAATACAACAGGGTACACCATGCGTGCAGGGGACGTAAAAGAAAACCGACGCGATACAAGCATATCAAGCCCTGAAATCAGAAGACACATCTTCTTTGAGATAGATTGCTTCGATTGCACGGTTATTTCCGCTATTAATCGAGACTCAAGAACGAAGAACGATACTCGATTTATCAAGAGAACATTTTTTTCTTATAGGGCTATCAAACTTACACATGAACTTAAATGCTCGGCCTAATCCCTAAATCTGAGATCATACGTACCTTTAAAGGGAGCTTTCTGTCTCTTCCAGATGGATTAATCAAACCCCTTTTCGTCAAAGTCTCCAACGACACCTCGTCGCCGTCTCGAAATCCTGCTGTTTCTATGTCTTTCAAGTTAACCGGAATGTATTTAGGCAATCCCGCATGCATACCTGGTCCGAGAAATGACAATGGAAGAATCGAATTGTCAGTAAGATCCTAGAACAGTTTATGAAATATTCTAATCGAATCCTCAAAGTATAAGTATTAATATGTTAATTAATGTCAAAGCTAGCGGCGAGACAGAGAGAAGAACTTGATTAATACAATACCGATTCAATTAAAAACTTGTTGAACTTTGCACCAATTTAGAATCAGGATTATATAGCTTAGGTACTTTTTGTGCAATTAAACCTATACTTTGTCCCACAGATTGCAATTAACCAACAAATTTCTTAATTCCAACCCCAATAACCACAATCTCAAAATAGGGTTGTATTCTAGACGAGCTACAATTGCTAAGTTAAACTCGAAATTTGGAGCTCGATATTTAGCTTAAATTTGATCAAATATTTGATTTTAAGTACGAGATTAATTCGAGTATGTTCGATAATTAAGTTTAGAATTAATAGTATATATTAAAAGTAATATCATAATTTAATAATATAAAAATATGAAAAGTTAAGTAAAATTTATAAATTATTTGAGTCTAAATATTACTAAGTTCGAATTGAACTAAACCGACAGTTTTGAGTTGCTCAATCTCGGCTCGATAATTACCAATTTAAATTTGAATTTTTTTCGAGTGAAACTCGAGCACCAATATCTTATTTATATCCAGAAAGCAATTGAAGTTAGAAAACAAAAGACTTACCTCCAGCAATGCCTCTCAATTTAGGGATGCGCCTATAAAGCGGCATTTGACCACCTTCGAACCCTTTCCTAACACCTGGTCCAGACCGTGATTTTTGACCCCTCATCCCGAACCCACAGCTACCACCTTGTCCGGCCGATATTCCTCTCCCTTTCCGCTTCCCTTTCTTCCTTGACCCAGGTTGTGGTCCGAGGTTATCCAACCGGAACCGGACATTAGAAACCTGAACCGGAACTTGAGTACTTTTCACCGCTTGATTCACCACGACTAAACACCTCGTCTCTTGTTCAGGCCTTTGCCTGGTTCTGATTGGGATAATGTGAAGTGAATTCGGCCTTAAATTCCTCGAATTTCCCTGCAATCGAAATGAAAAAAAGAAGCAGATTCGATGATAAATTAGCCATGCATGTCGTGTGTGTGTGTGTGTGTGTGTTAATGAGAGAGTTTAAGAGCATTAGGGAAGTGAACCTTGAAAATGGAATGAAGGGAAATTGAAGCTGAGATATTAGGGTTTAGAGAGATTGAGAGCATGGCTGCCATTGCCAGCGGATGATTTTGCTCATTGGATAAAGTTTGATAGTCAAAACTGTAATAAACTTCTGCTCTCTCATCCGAAATGAACGGCTACGATTATCACTACGGCTGCCCAAGGATCAGGAAGCTCGCCTAGCACGACATGGATATGGTTGCAGCAATGATTTTTTTTTTAATTTCAAATTAATTCTACTAGAATTCGATTTAAGTAATAAAAATATTTTTAAAAATTTTAAATATACTTAAAATATTTTTTTATTTACTTATTTCCGTACAAGTATAAGATCACGATTCTTAATATTTATTTTTTATATAATGCTTAAAATCATTTGTAATTTCTCTCAACCCTTAAATAAAAAAATAACTTTTTTACTCCAATAATAAAAATAATAATAATTAAATATCAAAATGAATTACCCTACAAATTAATTACCGTAATTGGTCATTTGTTATACTATTATTCGATGCTGCCTGACTAGTTGGCAACACCACGTCGGTTTTAAAGAAAAAAGAAGAATTATCGGTGATGACACCGAACTAAAATATAATTTATTGATTATATTTATTATGTTATAAAATAATTATTTTAGCTTAGGTGGTAGAATGTGTGATTTTTAATTATGTAGTTGTGGGTTCATATTTATTTTTGTAGGAATCAAACCCAAGAAACGTAGTTAAAAACCACACATCCTATCAATTGAACTCAAACATTTATTATATAATATGATAAATATAATAACTAATTATATTGTAGTCCGGTGCCGTCAATGTATCAGGCGGATAATACTTCGTTGTTTGAAAATAACTCGACCAACAATAATTTAGGCCACTTATTGTTTTAGATTATGAAGATGACAACTCATTGGAGTTGGACAACCATGGCCAGAGGTTGAGGTGCTCATAGCTATTTTTACGGAGGTGAATGTATTTCACGCGTACTTTTATTATAGGGATTTGATTAAATTAATTATTGTACTATTAAATGAATTAATTTAGTCCTTATATTATTAAAAAGAAGTGTATAAATTTAATTTTTTATTAAATTTAAAATTTATTATATAAAAAAATATCTTAAAAATTATTTTTTAATTACAATTCAATTTCAAATAAACGATTTATTTACAAAATTATAAAACTTTAAAAATATTATTTATGTTAAATAGTAAATATATTTTTTAATTCCATGTATGGGCTATAGTTTGAAACTTGTTCAATCTAAATATGGGTATTAAATTTGTCTTATAGATATCGTGTTTGTAAATAATTAATTTAAGTCCATTTAGATTAGGCATGTTCATGGGTCGGGTCACTCATCTCGGCTCGAAGGCCTGTCCAAAATGTGGGAGGGTTCGGGCAAAAATATAGGCCCGAAAATTTGGCTTGGTCAAAAAAGTAAAGCCCGTTTAAAAAAAGGGCTGGGCCTCGAGTAAGGCATTTTTGGCCCGGCCTAAATTCACTAAAGGACAAAAAAATCTATTTTTTTCAATGTTATTTTCTTATTGTTTTCTCCCTCTTTTTTTGCGTTTTTCTAGATCATTTTGTATATTATATATAAAAAATCAAATAAAAATTAATCTAAAAAAATTAAATATGGGCGGGTTGAATCCGAGTTCACCTTTCTTAAATTGGATTAGACTTGGGCAAAAAATAAACTTACTTTCGAACTGAATTGGACTCAAACTTATAAAATTGGTCTAAATACATTGCATAGACGAAGTAGGGCCACGAGCAACTTTAATCACAAGTAACATTAATATGCATAAACTAATGGACGATTGGTTTAAAATATATAAAATGACGATACAATTTAATGGATGTTTAGTTTAAAATAGCATGTAAATTGGACATTGAGGGAAACACGTCCTCTAGTTACGTAATTAATGATATTGTTAGTATTTTTTGTCAAAATTTATTATTAATGTACTTAGTGACAGATCTTGACATTAAGTTTGAAAGGATAGAATTTTTTTTTTAATTTTAGGGATTTAATGAGAATTTTCAAAATATTGATAGGATTAATTAAATATTTTTAAAAAATTTAAGAATTAATAAAAATTTTCAAAATTTTTGAGGAGTCAAATTAAAATTTTTAAAATTATTTAAGGGTGAAATAAAATTATCGAAAAATTTGGAGAAAGGTTAATAACCATCCGCCCTCGGATTTTCTACGATTTTAAAAGTATTTTTTAACCCAAAAGCATTTTCGAAGTGCAATGATGAACAAAGCAATCTATTTAAATGTGTGAAAACTAGTTCACTTTAACTTGCAACTAATATATATATGCAAACTTTAATGGATGTTTGGTTTAAAATTACGACAAATTATTAAAATAGTCATTTTTGTTCATCTTAAGTTACACTTTAGTAATTTATGTTTGAAATATTATGTTGCGTTGTAACATTATAGTCATTGAGCCGTTAATTGCCCTTAACGGTGTAATAGTAAGCTGACGTGACACATTAAACTATCATTTCAAACAAAAATTATAGGTTAATTTATATAACCGATCCCCATATTTTTCGTTTTAAGCAATTTAATTTTTTTCTTTTATGTTCTTTTAATTTTTTATTATTTATTTTTCATTCTCTTTTGCTTCTCTATCTTTTTTCATCCATTCTCCGTTTCTTTTAATGTAATTTTTATATGTTTGCCGTTTGCTAAAACTAGTCCCTATACTTTTATTTTTTCGAACAATTTAATTTTTCGAGTGAGGCAAGCTTGTGGACTAATTTTAACAAATGAAAAATATAGAAAAACTACGTTAAAAGAAAAGAATAAGGGAAAAAATAGAGGGAGAATGAGAAGTTAATGAAAAATAAAAAAAATTAAAAGAATATAAAAGAAAAAAAATTAAATTGCTCAAAATGAAAAAGATATAGGGACCAATTGTAGAATTTAACCTAAAATTTTTGTTTGAAATGATGATTTAACGTGCTATGTTAGCTTACTGTTACACTGTTAACGGTAATTAACGGCTCAATAACTAAAATATTACAACACAATAACATAAATAACTAAAACGTAAAATTTCAAATATAAATAACTAAAATGTAACCTGAGACAAGCAAAAATAACTATTTTGATAGTTTATCCTTAAAATTATATGACAATGACCATACAAATTAATGGATGTTTGGTTTTAAATAACACGTAAATTGGACAGAGAAAAAACATGTCCTGTAGTCATGTAACTATTGACATAGTTAGTATTTTTTGTCCAAAATTATCATCAATTTATTTAGTGATGGATTTTGACATTAAATTTAGAATAAAGTAAACTAGATGTTTTAAAAAAAAATTATCATCAATTTAATGAAAATTTTCAAATTTTTTAATAAATTTAATAGAAAAATAAAAATTTGAAAGGTTAATGAGAATTTTCAAATAATATTTTTTTTTTATTTTAGCTTAGGCCATAACGATTACCTACCTCTAAATGTAGCTATCAAATCATATCCACCCCTAATAGCAAATAGGGGTAGATCCAAAGTGGTGGAATAAGAATCTTGTGGCTTATTAATTGAGTGTTTAATTTTTTGAGGATTCTCCTAAGTTTAAATTACCGTTGTACTAAAAAAAAAGTGGTAGGCTAAGGTGTAACGAGCCACTAATCTCATAAGCTACTCGAGCTCGACTCAAAAAAGTTCAAACTCAATTCGGTAATTATCTAGCTAAGCTCGAGCTGTCGATCGAATGAATACGAGCTTAATAATACTTGACTTGAATGACTCATGAGCCTTATTGAGATATTCATATTTATATATTATTAAATTATGTTGTTGCCTTAATATGTTATTAGCCATAAGCTTAAATATCGAGCCAAACTCGAGTTAAAGATTAAGTACAAAGAACCAGTAAACGAGCTTAATTTAGCTTGAACATTAGTAGCTCAATTATATCTTGAGCTTAAAAATAGATGTTTGATCGAACTCAATCCAAATACCGTGCTTCAAATTTCGAGTCAAGCTTGAGCCTGACGGTATTCGAGCTCAACTTGATTGCATCCCTAGGTGGGCAAACTCTTTTACCATCAGATTGACTAGTAGTGCCACGGTAGCACAAACTAACAATGTTAGTATGGAGATACCAACCTAGTTGACAAAATACAAGTTCAATAATAAACTAATTAAAAAAAAGGGACAAACTAAGTACAAATGGATAGGTTCACGGTAGAGGTGCTCATGGGCTAGGCCGGGCCGGGTTCGGGTCGGGCCCAGAAAAAAGTTTGGCCAGGGTCCTAGGCCCGAGCCAGGCCCGGCCCGAAATATGGGCCTAGATTTTTGCCCAGGCCCGGCCCGGGAAAAAATTCATAAGCCCGGCCCGGCCCAGCCCGTTTTTTAAATAAATACCAAAAATTTATTTAAAAAATTAAAACAAAAATTAAAAAATTATTTTAAAATTAAAAAATAAAAAAAAAGTATTTTAAAAAAATTTAAAATTTAAAAAATTTAAAAAAAGTATTTTAAAAGTATTTTAAAATTAAAAAATAAAAATATTTATTATATTCGGGCCGGGCCCGAGCCAAAAAAGTGGTGCCCGAGGCCCGGCCTATTTTTTAATCGGGCCTCATTTTTTTGCCCAAGCCCATATTTCGAGCCTATATTTTTACCCAAACCCTCCCATATTTTGAGCGGGCCGGGCTGCCCGGCCCATGAGCACCTCTAGTTCACGGGCCAAAATATATATTAACCCATATATATAAGGTGTCAATATTAGACTTAAAGTTTTTAGTTGGACAAAAAAAGAAAGAATGATTCAATGTGCAGTGTCATATATGAATTTTAATTTTTATCGATTTTATGCGTAAAATTTTGATTTGATTTAATTTTCACAAGTCACTAACAACATTATCAAATTAATACCATTTTACATTGTTATATTAATCCGATATGAAAATAATTGAATCTATTCATTTCTTTAAATATGCGCAATTGAACCAATATCAAAACTTCATGCATACACGTGAATCACAATTCAAGTTTTTATCTGTATAATTGTACTAAATCAAAATTCATGTATTAAATTGCACATTAAACTAAAATTCTTGTATAAATTTGATATTTATCCCTTAAATAATGAAGTCGAATTTAACTGTTCTTTTCCCCCCGAGCTGTTTGTCTTGCAGTGAGTACTAACCAAATACGGCAATTTCACGGGTCGTTTTAGGTTCGTAATTGTGCGGCTCTAAATCAGCAGAAGCATAAATGGGGGAGGCGTGTCACGTGGATTGTGGGCCAGTAGCCACGTGTGAAACAAAGGACAGGCTAGCTGCTTAAAAAAATCGTGGGATAAATCAACATGTAGTCCCTAAACATTTTTTCTTAGCTTAATCTCTGAGTTTTTTTTTTATATTAGGCTTGGAAATTTGTAACTTTTTTATTTGATCCATGAATTTAGATTTCATTAATATTCGACGACCTGGTACTCTAACGTGTTCCATGTCATTACCTAAAAAGTTTTAAAACCTTATAAAAAATACAAAAAAATTATTAAAGTTATAGATCTTTTTTAATTTTTTAAAAAATTTTAAGTGATATCGTGACACAATCTCAGAATTACACATCATCGTATTTTAATAAAATCCAAATTTAGGGACTAAATTGTGAAAATTTTCCAAGTTCCAATATTAATGTAAACCAAATGGTTAAATCACTTTTTGGGGCTTGAACTTGACAACTACTCCCACATTGGGACTTAAAATTTTTTCCAAGTTAGTCCTTTATATTTCATTGAATACCTTAAAGTTCAGGCCCCACTATAGAAACAATGGCCAAGTTCAAGGGCTAACTTGGAAAAAAATTCAAGCCTCGATGTAGGAACAAGTGCTAATTCAGGTTCCAATGTAGGAACAATTGCCAAGCACAGGTATTAATTTGGGCCAAAAAAAGTTCACGCCCCAATGTGAGAGTTGTTATGAAGTTTAGTCCCCAATTTGCGGTTTAACCCTAGACCAAGTAGAAAAGATTGATAAATTCAAGGACTAAATGATACTTTAATCCTAAAATCTTCTCAAATCTCCCTCCACCAATCATAGACACCGTCCCACGTGCGAGGGTGGACCCCACAATGCGAATGTGGACGCACCAAACAGAAAGTTCCATTTTTGTTTTCCAACCCAGTCCTTCTTTACTTTTATTAATTTACATTATCATCCTTTTTTTTCTTCATCTTTATATTCTACCCATATAACAAAAAATAATTCAACCCATTATAAAAAAAAATATTAATCATACAAATTTTGATTGAATTGAAATTTCGAAGTTAATCACATTTCAATTTAATTAAAAAAAAGCATTCCGTTATTATAAGAAATGATCATAAATCCCGGGTATGAATAATAAAATGAACATAAAAGTTATAAAAAAATTTAGTAAGAGAAGTGTATAAACAATCATTCGACATTTTTAAATTCAGAACGGGACATAAATTGTTTTGTCACTCTCAAGTAGGGTGTAAACGATACAAGAAAACCAAAAAAAAAAAAGCATTTATATTTATTATAAAGTTGTTGACTGAATTGATGCCATTCGTTAACTAACTCAATTGCAAAAAGCTAAAAATACCCTCATTTTACAGAGTAAATTGTATTATTTTAAGGGTATTTTTATCACTTTTATATATTTAAATCTACATCTTTTTATAACATTTAAAAATAAAAAATAAAAAATACCTTTAAAGGAAAAACTTTTTTAGATTTTTTCAAGATGAAACTCGAACTCAAAACTTTATTTAAGTGAAAAGATTGGAATATTTTTTTGAGCTATCTCGTGATCTTTGATTGGCTTGTTCTTCCCTTACTTTCTCTGTCATTTTCCAAGTTTCAATCCTTTAAGCTCTTAGGTTTTTATATTTGTTTTAGGACTAATATTTATATGATTTATGGGTGATTCTTCAGCTTCATATATCCACATGGTAAGTAACATATAATTACATTATACATGTTTTTATTATATGATTATGATTATGATCATGATCATGTATATGTATATGTATATGTAGGTACACCATCTCATAGAAGAGTGTTTGATCTTCAACATGAGCAAAGAAGAGTGCATGGAAGCTTTGTCTAAGCATGCAAATATTAAACCAGTCATTACTTCCACAGGTTATTCATTTAAATTTCACTCATTTATTATTTTTTTTCTAAATACATATGAAAAAGAAAATTAAGGGCCTTCAAAGTTCTTCCTTTTGCATCATTTAATATATATATATGTATATATATATATAGTTTGGAATGAGTTGCAGAAAGAAAACAAAGAGTTCTTTGAAGCTTACACAAAGGGCAGAGATCAAAGAGCAAATGAATTAGAGCAAAGGCAAACCCAGCTTATTAATGCTTCCATTAAAGAGAACCAAAAGAACTAATTTTATGTATGTATGTATGTATGTATGTATGTATGTATAAGCCAACACCAAAGGGCTAAGATGATTCAAAATTTTATTATAATTTATTTATAAAACAAATTTATAAAGTTTTAGCAAGAAATTAAAAAATGAATATAAGTTAATATAAACATTTCTATATTAATATAGAATTTATAAATTTTATGATAAATTTGGTAAATTAATACAAAATAATATCTAAATATTAAATCGGTAAAAATAAAGTTTAATAATTGTAATATCTAAGTATATATGATAACTAAATATTAATAGGTAAAAATAAACTTAAATGATTATAATATCGGATGCATTTTGAGTATTTAACTTATTCTGAATTTATAAATACCTTGTTCAAAGTAGGCCCAACCGACTTTTAACAGATATATTTATAAAAATATCCCGAACCCCCTTACAAACAATTTTAGCTTCGCCCTTGCCTCTAATCCTCTATTCATGTTTATTTTAAAATTTATTTGTGTTCAATTTGTATCCATTAAAAACTTCAAATTTGTGTTCGTATTTATTTAAAATTATATGCATTCGTGTTAGTTGAAATTACACTAAATGAACTTGTTCGTGAACATTAAACGAACATATTTACAAGCATGTTCCTGAATGTATAATTGAATACGTCATTGAGTAATGCTCGTGAATAAAATAAACAACTAATTAATTTTGGATTAAAAAAATAAACAAATATAATAATCAATAAATTTCTTTTGAAATAAATGGCTAGTATCTGGTATACTAGATAACGTAGTTTTTTTTAACTCCACAAACAGAGTTAAAAATTTGCCATTTGTCCCATCTCTTTTATATATGAGTTAATTGCATCAGACATCGCTAAACTATGACCCTCATTCTAAATTGGTCCTCAAATTTCAAAACGTTCTAATTACATTATGAAACTATCAATGTAATATAAATCATGTCCTTCCATTATAGAAACCTTTAATTTAACCATTAAATCACAGGTAAAATCGTGGGTTTAACTATGGAATGAATAAATTGGTCAATTTAATGACAACAACCAAAGTAAAAAAAAAAAAGATTGAAATGATCAAAATAAGAATAACCTAATTTGAGAGGGACTAACGGGGTAAATTACCCTAAAACATAATAACAAATTTCAATTTTTGACAAATTTTCTCTAGAATGCAATTAAGAAATAGAGACATAGGACCATCTACTTCTTCTTCTTTTTTTCACTTGCATTTTGTATGTGTATTAATGTAATATATGTTGTCCACAAATTAAGCCCAACTGGTTGGACCTTTTACACTGCCTTGGTGCTCAACCAAACCTAATTGTCAACCCCACACCAAATTGAGGACCAAAATATCAACTAGAGTCTAGAAGTCTAGAACTCGAACTCAAACCTAAATTCGAAGGGTTTTGATTTACAAGTGTCAATTTTTTTTCGAATATCGTGTTTCGAAGTAAAACGAATTGTTCTTTTATCAAAATTTTTAAAGATTAAATTGAAAATAAATTTTTAAATAAAATCCACCCTGTCCCGCTTCACCTCTATTCGATCCGAGACCATCCGGATGCCATCCCTTGTGCTATAGTTTTGCATTAATCATAATTTACCTTCCTTTTTTGTTTTAACAAAAAAAAACATGTTTTTGACCAAATCTAAAATTTTGGTAAGCTTCGGCCGAACATTTAAGAGGTTTGTCATTAGGGTGCGATTAAACGAATATAAGACCACTTTTTTCCCTTAGATTTAATTGAGTGAAATTAGGGGTTAAAGCTTTTAGATAAAGAAGAGTGATAATTCAAGATGATATTTAAAACTTATTAACTTAAGCTATGGTCAATTTAATTAGTACGACTGCTTATAACTTTGACTACTCTCAATTTGCCAACTTGCTAACTATTCAACATGCCATTTAAATTTAAGGTCCCTAAAATAAGTTGAAAAACTCGGTTAGTAATCTGAATCGATCGTATCATAACTCGAACTAAAGTCAGACACTAAAATTCAAATTTAAACGCTCGAATTATTTCGACTTCAATTTCGTTAACACAGCCAATGAGTTGAAATAAGTAATAATCAATATTATGACCAATTGACCATATTGTTTTAAATCACGTACGTTTAATGATTTGTTAAATGTATTTGTTGGAGTGAGTCCAATGACTAATCTTCTGCACTCTGTAAGCCCGTTAAGGGAATAAACTTTGATAACGAATTTTAAAATTGCTCCATACCCGAAACGAGGATCGAATCCTCGGATTATTGATGTGCTTGACATCAAATTTGAACTTGAATAGTCTATTAAAAGTTTCTAATAAAGTCATTTGTCAAATTAGGTTTATTTTGGTTTAAGTCTTATTGCAAATTAAGTTTCGTGCTTTATGATGTTGTTTTTTTATTATACTTGTTTAGATATATTAATTGTAATCATGGTTATACTTGTGAATATTTTATGTGAATTGATTCTTTAAAGAAGTTTTCGAAGTGACATTGGTCGAGAGTCGAAGGGTTCCTCAATGAGTCAATATTGTTGTCCTTTGGTAGGCAGGTGTATGCCACACACAGTCCAATCTGACCAGGCGCTCCCGCTCTATTAAACCCATTACCTCAAGCACTCCAGCTCTTCATAGAGTTATGAGACAAAACTTCGACTAAAGATAATATGGACATGTTGAGGGATCTATTATTTCCCGATGAATGATACTTTAAATACTTTTTTGAAAGAGTTAGCATCCCTTCAACAATATACGTATATTAGGCACTCATTAATATAGATAAATAATCAATTTTTTTGAATAAGCACTTAATAATGTGATTTTTCAACTAATTCAAACTCGTTTAGATAATTCTGTTTATTTTTTTTTAAGTTTAATTTTAATAATAATAAAAATACCAAAACCTTGGAACAAGTTAATTTTTAACTAAATTTTGTATCTAAAGAAATCTTAATTTTGAAATGAGAGGTTTTATATTAGGATAAGCTGCATCGAATCACCTAATTATTAGTAAAAAAATTTGGTGACCTAACTATTAAAAGTTACAAAATAGTCACTAAACTATTCAACTTTTTTCCTTTTTGTCACCAGTTGTTAAATTACTAATATAAAGATATATCGAGATAGGTGTTAAGAATTATGGAGATACATGGGCACATCATGACTTGAACCACCAACCAAGACCTTATAGGTGACGTGCTTGTAAACACGGTATCACTTGAGCCACTTAATTAACAAGGTTAAATTTTTAAATATTAAAAACATTTTGACATAATGTATAAATGTTGATGGTTGAATTTGCTATTATACCAATTTTAAAAGCTACCACATCACCTTCTCATTACCCCATTTAAGGGTTGGTGAAAAAAGAGAGAGGTAAAATCGAATAGTTTAGTAATCAATTTGTAACTTTTCATAATTAGGTGATAAAAAAAACTTATTAACAATTAGGTGACTAATAGTATAATTTACCCAATATTATTTTATTTAGATATAAATTAAAAAAGTTAAAACGATATAGGAGGGATGATAACTAGAGGTGTTTATGGGCCGGGCCAGGCCAAGCCCAAATTTTTTTGGCCCGTGTCCTATGCTCAGGTCCTACCCGAAATATGGGCTTAAAATTTTGTCCAGGCCCAGCTCGGGAAGAAATTCTTAAGCCCGAGCCTGGCCCGGCCGGCCCATTTTTTAATAAACACCAAAAATTTATTTTAAAATTAAAAAATAAAACAAGTATTTTAAAATTAAAAAATTAAAAAAATATATTTATTATATTCGGGCCGGGCCCGGGCCAAAAAAGTGGTGCCCGAGGCCCGGGCCATTTCTAAACGGGCCTCATTTTTTGCCCAAACCCATATTTCGGCCTATATTTTTACTTGAACCCTCCCATATTTTGGACAGGCTGTCGGGTCGGGCCGGGCCGCCTGGCCCATGAACACCTCTAATGATAACCATATAAGAAAGGTAGGAGTAGGAATATATATATATATAATGCATTAAATTATTTTATTATTTTCTTAATTATGTAATTAGATAAAATTTGAGATTCAAGATATTTGTATACGCTGTCGTACTTTTATTTAGAGGCCACAATTAATAATGTCTTGAAATAGATATAGAGCTTAGCTTCCCTCAACTTGATATTCGACATTTATTTTTATTTTCATTTCAAATTTAGAGTCAAAGAGAAATTAATGTAAAATAAATTATATTTTTCTAGCATTAGAACAAATGGACAACTTGTTTTTTTTTTTATTACAACCACTAATTTTTCTTAAATCATATTTTAAAAAATAATTAATATTTTTGTCAGTTGAGTATTAGTTTGATTGACATGGATATCGTTCTCAATGCACGAGGATATGAGTTTAAGTGCGCTGAAGAGCATTATTCTCCTATTTAAGGGTTGAGAAAGACTGTGAGTAGTTCCAGACATTATGTCAAAAACATTATTATAAAATATTATGTGTAAATAATCTTATTTTAATAATTTGTTAAAATTTGATTAAAATAAATTTAATCTAGGATATAATTAACGAATATATATATATAGACATTTATTATTAAGTTAAAATTCTATTTTAAATTTTTTTGTAAAATAAAATATTTTCATCAAAACCCAAAATAGATAATTCATTAATTATAAGAAAAAATATATAAATATAACTTTTAACGGATATCCAAAAAAACTCTTGAAAGTTTTCCTTTACTAATCTTAAAATTGATCTCAAGTAATTAGGGAGACACGTGTAACAACTTAAAGGCAAGTTGGTCTTACTCAAAAAAATCAAAACCAGTGAAACGACGCCGTTGCTTAGAACGTCTATAAAAACCCACGCAGGCTAGAGGAAAACTTAAGCTCGAAAATTCCATCTGCCGCCAAAAAAAGATTTTAAAAAACCTTTCCACCGTAAAAAATGCCGCGGAAAGGAATGAGGAGTCTTTGTTTCAGCCCTGAAACGCCGTTGTTTCAAGGGTCGGTGTCACCATCATCTTCGATAACCTCGCCGGCCAGTGGATTCTCCGAATCCATGATCGAGCAAATCATTGACACGGCCGCTATCATCGTCGCAAAATGGGACGGGGAAACCTCGCCGTACGCTAAGGTGACCTCTATGTTCTACGAAAGCAAAAGAGAAGCCATGCACTTCATCAGATCCGTCAACGACCTGCGAAAAATCATGCATTTTCTCGTTTCCGGTCAAGATTCCGGTTCGGAAAACCTCATTCGAGCTCAACGTTTGATGCAAATCGCAATGAAGAGGCTTCAAAAGGAGTTTTACCAGATTTTATCGATGAACCGGGCTCATTTGGATCCGGAATCGGTTTCCACTCGATCATCACGGACATCCACGCAATCAAGCTTGTCGGATTACGATTACGATGCTTCACCTGACTATGAATTCGGCGCCGCCAAAGAATCCATCTCTGAAGTAGAAGAAGTTTCTTTCATGGCGATGTCAGATCTGAAATCGATAGCGGATTGTATGATCGGTTCTGGTTACGCTAAAGAATGCGTTCAAATTTATAACATGATTCGGAAATCGATTATCAATGAAGGTATTTATAAGCTCGGAATCGAAAAAGTAAGCTCGTCGAAGATCAATAAAATGGAGTGGGATGTACTGAATTTGAAAATCAAGGACTGGTTAGAAGCCATGAAGATTTCAATGAGGACGCTTTTTACTGGAGAAAGAATCCTATGCGATTTCGTCTTTTCCTCGTCGGATTCCATTAGAGAATCTTGCTTTTCGGAGATTACAAAAGAAGGTGCCGTCCTTCTGTTTGAATTCCCCGAAGTGGTCGGTAAGGTGAAAAAATCGTCGCCGGAGAGAATTTTCCGACTTCTCGGCATGTACACGGCTATTTCAGATAACTGGCCAGAGATCGAAACGATCTTTTCTTTTGAATCGATTTCAGCCGTTCGATCCCAAGCTCTTAACTCGATGGCTCGACTCAGTGAGTCAGTGCGGTTGTTATTATTAGATTTTGAGTCCATGATCCGAAAGGACTCGTCCAAAACGACTGTTCCTGGCGGCGGTATTCATCCTCTGACGATCTACTCTATGAATTACCTCACTGCCCTAGGCGATTACGGTAACATCCTCACCGACATTATCTCGGACTGGCCACCGCCGGCGATATCATCTTTGCCAGAAATCTCCTTTTACAGTCCTGTTTCCAATGAATCTCCGGCAGCGCCCATCTCCGACCGCATTTCGCGGCTAATTCTCGTCCTACTCTGCAAACTCGATAGCAAAGCCAAGTATTACAAAGACGTCGCCGTTTCATACCTATTCTTAGCCAACAATCTCCAATACGTAATCTCCAGGATCCATAAATCCAATCTCCATTCCTTACTCAGTAAGGAATGGATCACTAAACACGAAGTCAAGGTGAACCAGCTCGCAACGAGCTACGAGCGGTTCGCATGGGGCAACGTACTCGCCTCGTTGCCGGCAAATCCAACGGCTCCGATGAAACCGGCGGAAGCCAAAGAATGTTTCAGGAAATTCAGTATAAGCTTCGAAGATGCGTATTGGAAGCAGATTTCTTGCGTCGTGCCCAACTCAATGCTCAGAGACCAAATCAAAGTATCCATCGGAAGGAAACTCGTCGCCGTTTACCAGAACTTTTTCGATTCCCATAAATCGACGATCGGAGATGAAAAGAGCATCACATTGTTCGTCAGGTTTTACCCTGAAGACGTCGGGAATTACTTGTCGGATTTGTTCATTCGGACGCTTACTTCCGGCGGCGGTTCATCTCCGTCTTCTTCCTCTTAGTCTCACCGGCGGCATTTGCAATTGCCATTGAAAAGCCTTAGAATTTTATTATGTTAATTTTATGACGATTTTTTTCTAATCGTTAAAAAAGTTAGAAAAAATCGTCGAT
This sequence comes from Gossypium hirsutum, assembly GCF_007990345.1. Taxonomy (NCBI): domain Eukaryota; kingdom Viridiplantae; phylum Streptophyta; class Magnoliopsida; order Malvales; family Malvaceae; genus Gossypium; species Gossypium hirsutum. The sequence continues at coordinate 72,502,964 of NC_053447.1, read as the reverse complement.
GATTATTATTTGTTAGGTAGTTATATAACGGGTTCTTTTTTTCCTTCCAAATTTTATTTGCATAATAGTCCTTCAACATCTGTGATATTTCATATACCGCACAGATTTTGAAGATTCAATTCTCTTATTGCTTTGCATAATAGTCCTTCAACATCTGTGATATTTCATATACCGCACAGATTTTGAAGATTCAATTCTCTTATTGCTGGTTTGTTGAAAGAGAAATAAATTTATGTACGATCTGTGTACATAATTTCTTAAATAATATAAATCTGATTTATTATTATTAATTTATTTTTTTACGCCCTCTACCAGTAAAACCTCAAATTATTGTCTAGACAATGTCTAATGATTATAAATAAAATTAGATAAATTAGATTTGCTGGAATTTATGGTTTAAAAATAGATTAAATAATTAAAATATTTTAGTAAAATAAATAAAACTTATTTTTAATTTGATTAAATTAGCTCATTTACTTCTGAATTTAAAAATGTAATACATTTCAATTATTTTTTTTAATTTATTATTGGTGAAGCAAAGCCCGAACAATTAACGTGACTAGCACAATTCAAACCTAGGTCACGCCTGAGGCGGTGAATACCCTTGACCATCAAGCCATCGCATAGGGTTCAATATTTTTTTATATTTAAGTTCATTATAATGTAGTATTTTTGTTAGGTTTTTTAGCAAAGAATTTAGTCAGAATTAACGATTGGAATTGAATTTTAAAATCTGAAAAATAAGAAGAGTAACTTTTTATACATAAAAGAAAATGAATTAAATTCCAAATATACAAAGAGTATAAGAACTTAAAGCATATTTTAACCCGAAAATATTTTAATATTTTTATTTAATAAGTACTATATTGAATTCTTTAAATTCTTTTTCAACCATCTGATTTAGTCTATCTTATTGTTTGAATTAGTGATAGAAATTTGACAAAAAAATTTGGTGTTTCTTTTTTCAAGTTTGGGCTAGACCCAACTTAAATTTACTCAAAACATTAATAGGGGCCGTTAGAGAAAGCCTAAAATTTCAAAAGAGTGCCCTTTAATTTCTAAAGTTCTAAGCCCAAGCCTTGTTAACAAATTCATGAAAGTACCCAAAACTGGCCAATCATGTGTTTTAGCACACTCGAATCAACGACCTCCTGCACTAGTAACAATTCCAATGCTAATCGAGCTAAAACTCAATCGACACGTATAAATTTCTAAGGTCGGTGAACCCTTGGTGCAGTAGGTTTCTAAGGTCAATGAGCCATTAGCACAATTGACAAGTGCGAATGTCTTGGGTTTTGAGTACTTAACTTCGAGACACACAGTGAGCAATTAAATGTGTGGGTCTCTAAACCGCACAATGAACTTTTGTTATGAGTTTTAGTTTGGTTAGTTAATTTGTAATTTGGATTGTTTCAATTTCTAGTTTGATTCTATGCAATTGAATTTAACTGGAATATGTTCAGATAAAAGGTTTTCTAAACTCAAATTAATTCGAATACAAATTTAATTTAATCTAGTTTAACAATAAAAAATTAATAAAAATCTATCCAGCTCAAACTTAAAAACGACCAGAACAATAACTCGAAATGACAATTTAAGATATCTCAGACCTCAAAAACTCAAAAGTTCGAACCTCAAATTTAAAATAATCCAAAATTTTTAAAATGCAAATTAACACAATCCAAAACTAACTTAATCTGCCCCCTTTACAATCTAAAAACTTGTATATATGTATATATTACACAACTAGCATAGTAAAAAAGGGTCAAAATATGTTGTTAGACACTATATTTTTATAGAATTTGAGATTTAGTACTGTAATTTCAAAGTCAAATTAAATCCTTGTACTTTTTTTTTTTCATTTTAAAAAGCTTATAGTCTAATAATTAACATGGTTAATATTTGTCAAAATTAATTAACTTGGTATGTTTACTTTTTGTCACTTATAGGCTATGTAATACGAAGATAGCTTAATCAACATACCGAGTTAATAAGTTTTGATTAAAAAATGCTAACCATGTTAGTAATTATATTGGGATTTTTAAATAAAAAAAATATAAGATAGAGTTAACTTTTAAAATTTTAAGTATACGTGGAATAAGTATTAAGGTTTATTAAAGTATAGGGACTGACAACGTATTTTAACCCCCTAAAAATGAGAGAACATGATAACTAGAGATGTTAATGGAACGAGTTAAGTCTTGATTCCAAAAAGATTCTCCAGCCCTAATCTGAGCCGCCCCAAATGGCTCGATTTACTGTTAAAAATATATATATTTATATAAACTTAATTTTTTTATATTTTTAAAATAGTGAAACGAACCCGATAAAAATAATCCGAAATTGAAAAATATAAACCCAAACCCGAGGATAGAAGGAAGGGTGAATTGTAGTTGTTGAACACTCAATCAAAGAAATAAAGAAGGGAAAGGATGTAGTCTATAGCAGATATAACACCCACACCAAACGTTAATATTTTGGTATTTTTTTAAAAAATTTTAAAACAAAAATTAATTGAACTAATAAAGGCTTTCGTGAACCAAACGAAGGCGTGCCAAAGTTAAATTAGGAGGCTTTAGGTCACCCCTCTTTCTTACCATTTCAAAACCATTAAATCAAGGTCAAATTTTGTTATTAGTCCTTGTGTTATGTATAAACTATAGATTTAATCATTATATTTCAACTTGATTAATTTTAGTTTTTTTTTTGAGTTAGTCGATTTTAGTTTCTGCACTTTTTAAATTTTAAAATTTTAATCATGACTAAGGTAGTCGGTACCGCATCGGTGCACGTAACGTTTTTCACTAAAACTGGTGTGTATCGATACCGATTTGTCTGTGTGTTGTTTTGGATTAATTGATATTTTTGAAAAATATTTACAAATATAAAATGAATTATATTAAATAAAGCATAATGTTTTCAATAAAAGTTCTTATCATTTATTCCCGTAACGGTAATTTTTTTAAATTTTAAACATTATTCACGTACCAATCACTGCACAATGTTCTAGCCAATGCAATCGGGAATTGGGCTGAATGGGCTAGTGCAATGGGTACGAACCAAAATTTTAACCGATGCAAAAAGGAAAGTTAGTTGCATTTGTTTATTACTAGAATGGTGCGCACTAGTCGGAACCGACTACAATGGTCATGACCCAAACGATAGTAGTTAAATCCGTTTGGTTAAACTTTGCTATTAATATTGTATTATACATAAAGTTGTAGATTAAATGCAAAGCGACAATAATTAAATTCATTAGTTGTGTTCTTTTAAAAATACGTGGAAATAATAAAATAACACAATATTTTACATATGATAATATATTTTTCAAATGAGATTTCGGAAACAGTAGCCCGTTGAGTCTTAACTCAACTGGCATGGGCATTATTGTCAATGCAGGAGGACGTAGATTATTGTCCTATTTATGGGTTGGGGAGGAAATTTCGAAAATAGTATTATTTAATGAATTTAACAAATATTGTTTGGTTTAAGACTACAATTTACATATAATACAAGGACTAATAGTGAAATTTAAACTTTTATAAGAGGAAAAGAAAACAAAGTATTGACCATTGGGTTACCTTTTGCTTTCACTAGTTTTCTCGTAAGCAAACTTAACTTCCATGAAAAGATAAAAAGACAATTGGCAAAGGGTTTTATTTGTAGGGTTCACATTTTGATACGTAATGATCAATCAAATTAAATAATGATATACATTATATGAAATGATTTTTAAAAAAAATTGGAATCACATGTCATTACGTTATTAGTGATGAAATTATACATTATTAAACGTAAAATATTAATCAATTGGTCATTAGTGCGGACGCAAGATTTATTTTATGGACCCTTTTTACTACATCATTCATAGTCCATTTCCAATTATTTAATGACATCTCAGTAATTTTTTTCATTCCATTTATATATAATTTTGGTAACTTTTTTTTACCTTTAACCCTAAACTTAAAACTTCAAACCCTAAAACTTAAACACCGAACCCGAATTACGAAAATTATGTATAAATGGTATAGAAAAAATTCGAAGTTCCAAGTTCAGAGTTTAAGGTAAAAAAATTTACTAAAATCATGTATAAATAGTACGGAAAAAATTCAAACCTCAAACTCGAATCACCCAGAGATTGAACTTTAAAATTTTAAAATACCAACCAACCCGATTTAAAAACAAAAATAGCAAGTATAGGATGCTTAAGGCTGCGCAACTCCTTTCACCTAATATCTAATATACGCATTACGCAAAAATGTTAGATACTGGGAAATCACCAAACGTATTGAATATTTGACCCTTTATTCTTTTGGGATAATATAATTTTTGGCCCTTAAATTTGACAATTAGGTCCATTTTAGTATCTAAGCTTAACAACTAGATTTTTTGGTTCCTGAACTTGAAAAATAGATAATTTTGATGATGTGGCACTTTGAGTTTGAGTTTGTATCGTCACTTGAAAATATAAAAAATTGCATAAATTTCCGAGTAATGATACAATCTTAGAGTGTCACATACAGTGTTCTAATAATTGAATCAATGGTGGAACTGATTAGACTATTGGTTCCCAATTCTATCGTTTCAATCGATTCAACTGCTAGACTAACAATAAATAAATAAAAATAAAAAAATTTATTAAACCGGTTCAACAATTGATTTTTATCCCAACTTTTATTTTTTTATCAATTTCGAGTAGTTTTCGATTCAATTGGTTTAACTCCTTTATTGGACTATGATTTTCAATGCAACTGGTCCAACCAATCAATCTAGTCATCCAAAAAATACTAGTCACATCATCAAATCTTGACGAAATCTAAGTATCAAATTAGATAATAAAAATATAAGTATCAAAACAAACCTAGTTCCCAAGTTCAAGGACCAAAAATTATATTATCCTTTTTTCTCTTTCACTTCCTCACTCATTTTTCTTATTATAAACCCTTCCCATTTGAGATTTTCCAGACAACCAAGCAACCCAAACCTTGCAAAAGAAAAGAGTTTTATTTTACTATGTCATTCGTCGGAGGTTCAATGAATTTACCGGCGAAGTCAGTTACCCGCGATAACGGTCACCCATTATTCACCAATTCCAAACAAACAGAACTCCAAAAATACCCCAAAAAACCTACCGTTTCTCCTACGTTAGCTGAGCTATTAATGCATGTCGACGACGCCCAAAATTCTCCCGTCGATCATCGAGCTGTGGAGATCGGTTACGGCTGTAGTTCACTCCCATCGTCAAATCCTTTCTTCCTTTGTTTCAATAACTTGACTTACAGTGTTAAAGTTCGTAAGAAGCTGGGATCGATCCCATTTTGTGGGAAAAACAGTGATGAGACTGAATCTAATGGGATTAATACCAAGATTTTATTGAATGAAATCTCTGGTGAAGCTCATGAAGGTGAAATAATGGCGGTTCTTGGTGCTAGTGGCTCTGGTAAATCCACTTTAATTGATGCATTAGCGAATCGTATTGCTAAAGATAGCTTAAAAGGGACATTAACGTTGAACGGCGAAGTATTGGAATCAAAGCTTTTGAGGGTTATATCGGCTTATGTTATGCAAGATGATCTTCTTTTTCCGATGCTCACCGTCGAAGAGACGTTGATGTTTTCAGCCGAGTTCCGATTACCTCGGTCGCTTTCGAAATTGAAAAAGAAAGCTAGAGTTCAAGCTTTGATTGATCAATTAGGGTTGAGAAGTGCGGCGAAAACGGTGATCGGAGATGAAGGACATCGAGGTGTTTCCGGTGGGGAGCGACGTCGGGTTTCGATTGGGATCGATATAATCCATGATCCCATTGTTTTGTTTTTGGATGAACCAACTTCGGGTTTGGACTCTACGAGTGCGTTCATGGTAGTTAAGGTCTTGCAACGGATTGCGCAGAGTGGGAGTATTGTGATTATGTCAATACATCAACCGAGTTATCGGATTTTGAGCTTGCTTGATCGGTTGATTTTCCTTTCACATGGGAACACGGTTTTTGCCGGCTCGCCGGGGATGCTTCCATCATTTTTTGCGGAATTCGGACATCCGATACCGGAGAATGAAAACAAGACGGAATTTGCTCTCGATTTGATTCGGGAACTCGAAGAAACACCGGGTGGAACAAAAAGCTTAGTTGAATTTAACAAATCATGGCAAGCTAGAAAGAATCAAAGAAATGGATTCTCGATGAGATCAAATCTTTCACTCAAAGATGCAATAAGTGCAAGTATCTCGAAAGGGAAGTTAGTTTCCGGTGCAACCAACGATTCGAACCCAACCGCTTCGGTGCCGATTTTCGCAAATCCGCTTTGGATCGAGATGATGGTTATTGCCAAACGATCGATGACGAACTCGAGAAGAATGCCTGAATTGTTCGGGATTCGATTAGGCGCGGTTGTCATTACCGGGATCATCTTAGCCACCATGTTTTGGAAGCTAGACAATTCACCGAAAGGCATCCAAGAACGTTTAGGTTTCTTCGCTTTTGCCATGTCAACAACGTTCTACACTTGCGCCGAAGCAATCCCGGTTTTCCTCCAAGAACGATATATTTTCATGAGAGAAACAGCTTACAATGCTTATCGTCGATCATCGTATGTATTAGCTCACTCGCTAATCTCTATCCCATCTCTAGTTATCCTCTCGATGGCCTTCGCCGCAATAACCTTTTGGGCGGTCGGACTCGCTGGTGGCCTTTCCGGGTTCTTCTTCTTCTTCCTAACAATCTTCGCCTCCTTTTGGGCCGGAAGCTCGTTCGTAACATTCCTCTCAGGCATCGTCTCCCATGTCATGTTAGGCTTCACTGTTGTTGTCGCCGTCTTAGCCTACTTCCTCCTATTCAGTGGATTCTTCATTTCTCGTAACCGAATACCCTTATACTGGATCTGGTTCCATTACATCTCTCTAGTTAAATACCCTTACGAAGCTGTTCTTCAGAACGAGTTCGATGACCCGACGAAATGCTTCGTCCGAGGAGTTCAAATGTTCGACAACACACCACTCGGGGAGGTGCCGTTGTCTGTGAAACTGAAGCTATTGCAAAGCATGAGCGGTGTGTTGGGTGCCAACATCACCGGGTCGACCTGCGTGACTACCGGAAAAGATCTTTTGGTACAACAAGGTATTACCGATATAAGCAAATGGAATTGTTTATGGATCATCATTGCATGGGGATTTTTTTTCAGAATTTTGTTTTATTTTACTTTGTTGCTCGGGAGCAAGAACAAGAGAAAGTAAAATTAAAAATTATTATTCAAAAAAAAAAAAGTGAGATGAAGAGGTTATGGTTGGCTTCTTTAGAGTTCAAAGTTTATCAATATTTGTCTAATTTCAGTGAATATTTGTGAAGAATTTCATATTTGACTAATGAATTATCATGAGTAATATTGGATTATGTTATTCAAGTTCTTTATTTTTGCTAAAATATTTATACTGCACGCCAATTAAATTTTGGATTACTATTTGTAATTTCAATAATTGTTTTTTAAGACATTTTTTAAATTTTGATTTAGTATTGTAAGTACTTGAAATTGATAATAAAATAATAGCAATTGACTTTGAAATAGAACATTTAATGAGGCTAACAAATAAGGTCGATTAATTATCTCAACTTTTATTTCTGAGTTAAGAGTTTTAAAAATAAAATTTAATCAAACTAGAAATTGAGGTTCTGTTTGATTGCCAGTAAAATATTTTCCGTAAAATGATTTCGGGAAAATATTTTACTTTTCTGTAAAATGGTTTACTGGAAAATATTTTCTGGTGTTTGATTGAATCTGTGTAAAATATTTTCAGCTGTTTGGGCAGATTTTCTGAAAATATTTTTCGAAAAAATTATTTTTATATATATTGATATATATTAATAAATTTTTATATTTTAAATTATTTTTACATATATTGCAATGATTTATTTATAATAATACTCAATTATTAAGCTATTAATCGTTATAAATTGAAAAAAATTAATATCAAATAAATTATTTGTAATTGTGTTAAAAAAATAAGTATTGAATAATTAAAAAAATAAGTTACTGGAAAATCGATAAACAGAAGCAGTTTTCTACCAGGAATGAAGGAGGCGATAGAGAGGAAAGCACGGAAAATATCTTACGAAAATTGAAAGGGTAAGACATTTTCCCTAAAATGTAACCTATTTTCCCTTGTTTTGGAGTTCATTTTCCAAATGGAAAATGTTTTCCGCCAATCAAACGCTGGAAAAGTTGAAAATGATTTTCCGGAAAATCAATTCATTCAATCAAACAGACCCTGAGAAAGAGAGGCAGTAGGGGCTGGACCCAAAAAATTGAAAATTTATAATTGTTACCCTTTAACATGTTAAAATTATAAATTAATAATGATAAATTTTAATTTAATCTTTTAAATTTCTAAAAATCTTATAAAATTTATAACTTAATTCTAGCCCAACAAAATTAATTTTCCTAACTTAGCCTTTGGATCAATTACGGATCTGTCTACATAAATGCATCAATTACGGATCTGTCTACATAAATGCAACGAACTAAAACGGAACTAAAACGGGGCCATTCGGTACTACCAGTCATACCGGCTGGTCCATCCCATTTCAGTCTTAAATGGATATAAAGTAGTTTAAGTCTTTTTCGAACGTACCAACCTGTATGACTGGTAGAAAATTAAAATATTTTAAATTAAATATTAATTTTTTTATGTTAATTACTTTTTATAATCACATTTAAAAATAAAAAATATATATTCATTTGATTAAGTTATTAAACTTTATTTAATAATTTTAAAATATAAATAAATTTACATATATTGAAATATATTTGTATGTATGTATAAAAAACATTAAAATAAATAAAAATATATTTTAAATATCGGCACATAACAATAATAGAACAGATACCGAGTACCTTAAACTTCATAGTATATAATCAACGCAACAGAACATGAAGATGACTAGAAAAGTTATCAAAGCAAACTGCAGTGTATTTAGATAAATAATTGAAATATATTGGCATGTATATATAACATATATGAAATTATTTAAAAATTATAGATAAACCTGAAACGGTATACCAAAAACACACAAATATCAGCACGTAATAATATCAGCACAAAAATGATACCATCTACTGGTTCGATACCAACCACCTTAAACTCCATACAATATAAGCAACAAAACAGAACATGATTAAAAAGGTTATCAAAGCAAAGCTGTAGTGTTTAACGATGTTTTCGTCAAATCCAGTGGACGACAAGAAATGGGTGACATATATATGAAAATGCTTTCAGAAAGATACTGATAAACTCAAAACAAAACACCGAAACACAAATACTGGTACGTAACAATACCAGAACAAAAACAATATTATCCACTTGTTCGATACTATAAGTACCTTAAACTCGATAGGATAGAACCAACAAAACAGAACATGATTAGAGAGGTTATCAAGCATGCTATAGTTTCTAATGATGTTTTCATCGAATCCAGTAGATGACAAGAAATGGGTAACATATATGAAAATATTTTTAAAATATTAATAAATCTGAAATGGTACACCAAAACACACAAATATCGTAACAATATAACCAACAAAACAGAACATGATTAAAAAGGTTTATCAAAGCAAGCAGTAGTGTTTAATGATGTTTCATCGATCCAATAGACAACACAAAATGGATAATTATTATAGAAGTTTTTCTGCCTTCTTTCAGTTCCCCTTTAAGGCACATTTTTTAAAGCTTATAACAATAAATATAACAATAAAAAAGGAGTTCATCAAGTCTTTTTAACATTCCCAAATAATATTACAACAAGGTATTTTATCAGAGGAGTGGATCAAATCTTGTTACCTTATCAGCTGGACTCTTCTAGTGTTTTCCTCTTTGCTATTTGTCGGATGAATTGCCTTCAGATGAGGGGTCATTGGTGTTCACCGTTTGTCACACGAATTGCCCTCGGATACGAGGTCGTTGTTGTGCTAACCTTTTCCTACTTTGATATCGGACCTGGAAAAAGAAAGGCAAAATGTTGAGAAGAATTTACTCTGAATCTCAGAAATTATGCTAACAGGTCGACATTGGATACCTTTTTCCGGAAGCATCGATCTTTTCGCTTCTGTCGAAATTTGGTCAATGCAGCTTCCCGACGTGCAGATTTGCTTTGGTCTACCTTGCTTCCACTCCCGCGCCCGCTCCCTGTCCCACTTGCATCACCACTTCCACCGCTTCCACTTTTCCCAGCTATTCCATTATCGCTTTCTATGTTTGTCCCTACAGTATCGGCTAGGGTGCTACTTCCATGTGGCCCATTGCTTGCGTGGTTACTACCCGAGTTACTTCCATTGACACTGTAGTTGCCAGCATTTCCTTCAACAGGAACAGGCCCACCCAACACATTGGATGACCCACAATGGGGAGCGTCTGCACCCATTTTTTTCAAAGATAATGTGTCATGATCAGTTGGCTGCTGATGCTGTAGGCGGTCTTGCATATCAAGTTCTTGGTGAGTCAGTCTAGGCTGTTTGAGTCCAGCTTTAGTAGTTACACCATCAGCTTTGTCTAATACGGGTTTCCGAGCAGCATTTAAAAGGTCATTTTTCATAGGCTGGAAGGCAGACGATGGATGTCCCAATCTGAATGTGGATGATGAAGCTGACTTATTCTTCAAAACAGCTGGCTTGGCAAAAGCATTATCAGTTGTAGAGGCCATATTGATGTTATTGCTACCAACATTTGAGTACTGATTGGAAAGGTCATTAACCAAAGGAGATTGAACATCGCATACTGATCCTTTTCTTGTCAGTTCTAACTTACTATCACGTGCAGATGAGCTTCCGGTGTTGACAAAGGAAAACTTATTTGCATTCGATGCCATATTATACCTGCAGGCAATAGACATTACAATCAAAACCATTCAGGATTCCACAAATCTATTCAATTACTCGGTTTCCTATTGATTAACCCATGTTAATACCTTGAGAAGGCCGAAGAGTTTGAACGTCTCAAAACATTTCGCTCATCCCTCAACATGGCCTCAGTGTCTTCAGCTCCTCTAAGTCTTTTAAACCCAAGTTCAGTAGAAGGCAGTACTTCTTTAGAATCATCAGTGGTTTTATCATTGCCATCTGAGATCTTGGAAATCCTGTTTGAAGCCTCATACTCTGTACTTTCCTTCTTAAGATCATTAGTTTTAGAGGTGATGCCGGTTTGATGAGCAGCTTCAGAATTTAATTCGCCAGATGAGCTTTTGGTATTGAGATCCAGCTGCCTTTTATCAATTGGTTCATTCAATTTATTGAAGCTCATCTCAAGTAGGTTAATTTGGTTCGCTCCAATTGTTTTGATTCGGACCTCAACTGGGCGCTCTCGTTGTAAATCTACACTTCCTGCCATGCGTATATCCAGGCCTTTACCCATTGGAACATTATCTGCAGTAAAAAGGTAAAAAAGATTACAAGATGAATTGACAGGCCTTACAGTATACCGTTAAAGGAAGATAAGTAAAAAAAGGAACTAAAAGATGAAAGATATTGATCAACAAGCTGTACTTTAAGCTACACGTCTAAATGTTTGTGTTTACCAAGCTGTTCATCTAATTCTTGGCACCCTCTAGGTGCAGTTGCTGGCACCCCTTTGTTCCCAGATGCTTCTGCATTTGAATGGATAACTTGAGCACATGTACTATCAGGGCACTCAGCAACTCGATCCTGAGGTGAGACTGGACTGGGGCTTTTGATTTCTGCTGCTTGTTTCGTCCAAGAACTCTGCAAAAGGAGAATGCGTTGATAGGTTCCACTATTTGTAACAACTTTCATAAACTTCTAATCCCAAGGTCTGAGAGAAATTCAATTCAACCATTAAAGATGACAACATTCGAGGTAAAAGAGCAAATACCACTAGATAATGTAGCCAATGATTTGAAATGGATATAATAGAATCATGCAGACCAACATAATATGTTTGGATTAAGGCTCTGATGAACTAGAGCAAAACAATTCAGTTCTGGAACCTTTTAAATGGATTCCGAGGTTGCATTCTGCCAAACTGCCACTGAATCTTGATTAGAACTACATAACTACTTGTTGCGTAAAGGATCGATTCGAGAACTCCGATATGACTACAAGTAAATTGACCGGAACGAAAAATAAAGTGAACACAAGGATTTACGTGGTTCGGCTTTAATGCCTACGTCCACGGGCAGAGGCGAAAAGAAATTTCACTATAACAAGATGAAGATTACAAGTGTTTTACACTCAAGACACAACCCGAGAACCTCACAACTCTCAACCCCTATAGAAAACCCGAAAGCTAAAATCCTAGCTTTCAAAGAACAAGCTTTGCTCTCTCTTGGTTTGGGATGATCAATATGGCTAATGAACCTCTCTATTTATAAGAGAGTTCAAGGACATAATTGTCCAAAACTTTGGCAAAGATTTGTGGTTGAAAATGGACACCAACAACCATCCACTAATCCACTACCACCAACAACCCACTACCAACAACAACAATCCACTACCAATTTTAAGCCATTTCTTAACAAATCTCCACCTTGGCTTGAAATTTACCAAGCTGAACATCATAGTGAATTCCTCGAACTGGATCACCTCTTCCAAACGCCTCTCTGGCGCTAATCAATCCCGAATACCTATCAAGTCCAAGCAATGCTTGAACTTATATGCAGGGATCACCTTAGTTAACATATCTGCAGGATTCTTCTCGGTAGCAACCTTGCTGATAACAATGTCACCTTGCGTAACATGTTCCCGAACAAAATGATATCTGACATCAATGTGTTTGGTCCGTTCATGAAACATCTGATTTTTAGTCAGATGTATGGCACTCTGGCTATCGCAAAATACAACAGTGAAATCCTGTTGTAAACCCAAACTGCTTACTAGACCTTTCATCCACAATGCTTCTTTCACTGCTTCTGCTAACGCCATATATTCCGCCTCAGTCGTAGATAAGGCTACGGTAGACTGTAACACAGCTTTCCAACTAATGGCTCCTCCAGAATAAGTGAAAACATAACCCGTCAGAGATCTTCTTTTGTCCAGATCTCCAGCATAATCAGAGTCCACATAGCCCGTGACACTGCTAGTGCAGTCACTCTGATCATATACCAAGCATAAATCTGCAGAACCTCTCAAGTACCTGAGAATCCATTTCACGGCCTGCCAGTGTTCCTTGCCAGGACAACTCATGTATCTGCTGACCACACTAACTGCATGTGAAATGTCTGGACGAGTGCAAACCATTGCATACATCACGCTTCCAACTGCACTCGAGTATGGAATGTGAGACATTTGCTGCTTTTCTTCATCAGATTGTGGTGACAACTCTGCAGAGAGTTTGAAATGTGGTGCCAACGGAGTACTCACAGTTTTCGCTTTATCCATGCCGAAGCGTTGAAGAACCTTTTCAATGTAGTTCTTCTGCGACACACGAAGCTTGCCCGCCTTGCGATCTCTGTGAATATCCATGCCCAAAATTTTCTTGGCAGCACCCAGATCCTTCATCTCGAACTCACCACTCAACTGCGACTTTAACTTGTTGATTTCCGACATGTTTTTGGAAGCAATTAACATGTCATCAACATACAGCAACAAATAAATGTGCGAACCATCTGAGAGCTTCCGATGATAGACACAAGCATCATAGTCACATCTTGTGTAACCATGCTGAATCATGAAGCTATCAAACCGCTTGTACCACTGCCTTGGGGATTGTTTCAATCCATATAAAGACTTCTTAAATAGACAGACATGGTCTTCTTTACCAGGAACTGTAAAACCCTCTGGTTGACGCATGTAGATTGTTTCCTCGAGCTCACCATGCAAGAACGCCGTTTTTACGTCAAGCTGCTCAAGTTCTAGATCAGACTTGGCCACCATGGCAAGTAATACACGAATGGAAGAATGCTTTACGACTGGGGAGAAAACTTCATTGTAGTCAATCCCCTCTTTCTGAGTGAAGCGTTTAGCAACCAATCGTGCCTTGAATCTAGTTGCTTCAACCCCTAGGATGCCTTCCTTTTTCTTGAAGACCCATTTGCAACCAACTATCTTCTGGTTACTTGGCGGCTTAACCAACTCCCAAGTATGGTTCTTGTGAAGAGATTCTATCTCCTCACTCATAGCAATTGCCCACTGTGCCGACTCATCACACGTGACAGCCTCATTATAACTGGAAGGTTCTATACCAATGGACTCCGCCACACTGAGCGCGAAAGACACCAGATTAGCGTAACGCGGATTTGGTTTGATTTGTCTCTTCGTTCTTCCAGTGGCAATGCTATATGGTTTTTCTTGAGGTGACTCATCTTCATCGGAATCTTGCACCTCAACTTGATCATCCTGGACTGAAGTACCTTCCGTAGGAATTGGAGCGTCCACCTGACACTCCACCTGCTTCTCAACACCGTGATCTCCCATTCTATCTGACTCCTCCTTTTCCCGGGAATTTGTGGTGGATCGAAGCATGGATGACTCATCAAAAGTCACATCTCTGCTGATGATGAACTTGGACGAAATCGGATCAGGACACCACAACCTGTATCCTTTCACCCCTTGGCCGTATCCAAGAAATATGCATTTCTTCGCCCTCGGTTTGAGTTTTCCCTCATTTACATGAGCATACGCAGGGCAGCCAAACACTCTTAAACCAGAGTAATCAGCAGGAGAACCAGACCATACTTCCTCAGGAGTCTTCAGCTCAATAGCTGTTGACGGAGATCTGTTAACCAAATAACAAGCAGTATTAACAGCTTCAGCCCAAAATTCTTCACCGAGCCCAGCATTTGATCGCATGCAACGAGCTCGCTCCAAGAGAGTTCTATTCATGCGTTCTGCAACTCCATTTTGTTGTGGTGTTCGACGAACAGTGCGGTGTCTCACTATTCCTTCATTTTTGCAGAACTCATTGAATTCACCTGAGCAAAACTCCAAGCCATTATCCGTCCGGAATCGCTTGATCTTCTTTCCTGTTTGATTTTCGATCAAAGCTTTAAATTGCTTGAAGTTGATGAGAACCTCATACTTGCTCTTCAGAAAATACACCCAAACCTTTCTCGAGTAATCATCGATAAAGGTAAGCAGATATCTGTAACCACCTTTAGAAATTGTCGGAGAAGGCCCCCAAAGGTCAGAATGGAAGTAATCCACTGTGCCTTTTGTCTTGTGAATCCCAGTGCTGAACTTTACCCGAGTCTGCTTACCGAAGACGCAGTGCTCACAGAAATTCAACTTTCCTGTACACTGCCCAGACAATAATCCTCGTTTGCTTAGCACCGATAAGCCTCTCTCGCTCATATGCCCGAGCCGCATATGCCATAACTTCGTGGTGTCAGAATCTAGATCATCTGATGATGACACTCCCGCAACACCTGTAACCGAGGAACCATCGAGGAAGTAAAGGCCCCGCTCCAAATTACCACGTATCACAGTCAAAGCACCCGAGAATACCTTGAGAACTCCACCTTCAGCAGAGTACCGAAAGCCTTTCTTGTCCAACGTACTCAAAGAGATCAAATTTTTCTTCATTTCTGGAATGTGCCGAACATCAGTTAGAGTTCTAACAATACCGTCAAACATCTTTATACGAACTGTGCCAATCCCCATGACTTGACATGCGTGGTCATTTCCCATTAGTACTGAACCAGAATGCTTCTCGTATGTTGAGAATGCATCTTTCGAAGTACTTATATGAAATGTAGCTCCCGTATCAAGAATCCATCTCCCACCAGCGTAAGAGTCGGATACTGCAAGAACGATCTCGGCATCACTTGAAGAATCTGCATCAGCTACATTCGCACGATCATTTTGTTGCTCCTGTGATTCTGATTTCTCCTTCCTTTTCGGACAATCTACCTTCATGTGCCCGTACTTCTTACAGTAGTAGCACTGTATTCTCTTCTTGGACTGCGATCTAGGATGGCTTTTACTTGAACTTCCACCCTTTGCCTTGGATCTTCCTCGAGCAACCAAGCCTTCGCCTTCATTGTTTTCGACCACCTTACCAGTGATTTTCTTCCTCAACTCACTGGAACTTAAGGCATTTTTCACCTCCTCTAGAGTCAGGTCATCACGACCGTACATCATTGTATCAACAAAATTCTCATACGAGGGAGGCAAAGAACACAAAACAATTATTGCTTGGTCCTCATCATCGATTTTGTTATCGATATTATTCAAATCCATGATAATGGAATTGAATTTATCCAGGTGCTGGGAAACAGGTGTACCTTCCTCCATCTTCAGGGCATAGAGTCTTTGCTTGAGGTAGAGCCGGTTCGTCAATGACTTCGTCATGTACTTGCTCTCTAACCGGAGCCACAAACCGGACGCGGTTTTCTCATCCGCTACTTCTCGTAGCACTTCATCTCCTAGACATAGCAGAATAGCACTATGTGCTCTTTCTAGCATGTCATCCTTTTGCTCTTCCGAAAGCGTGCTTGGTAATTTATCTTTACCAGACAATGCTTTTAGCAATCCTTGTTGAACCAGCACTGCCCGCATCTTGATGCGCCATAAACTGAAACTATTTTTCCCGGTAAATTTCTCGACATCATACTTAGTCGATGAAACACTTGTAGCCATAATTTGGAACCTTTGAATGAATGATAATATTTTCTTCCTGATGTGAAAGATCAGACAAAGCTGCAGTCACAGGGCAATTCAGAAAATATTATCACTCCTTCAACTACGCTCTGATACCAATTTGTTGCGGAAAGGATCGATTCGAGAACTCCGATATGACTACAAGTAAATTGACCGGAACGAAAAATAAAGTGAACACAAGGATTTACGTGGTTCGGCTTTAATGCCTACGTCCACGGGCAGAGGCGAAAAGAAATTTCACTATAACAAGATGAAGATTACAAGTGTTTTACACTCAAGACACAACCCGAGAACCTCACAACTCTCAACCCCTATAGAAAACCCGAAAGCTAAAATCCTAGCTTTCAAAGAACAAGCTTTGCTCTCTCTTGGTTTGGGATGATCAATATGGCTAATGAACCTCTCTATTTATAAGAGAGTTCAAGGACATAATTGTCCAAAACTTTGGCAAAGATTTGTGGTTGAAAATGGACACCAACAACCATCCACTAATCCACTACCACCAACAACCCACTACCAACAACAACAATCCACTACCAATTTTAAGCCATTTCTTAACACTACTCATATATATACATGAAACCTTCTAGGACTGTTAAAATCTATTCAAATATTTTGACGAGAGACTAAACAGTTACTTTTTGTTCTGAGCCTATACGTCATTTCCTAAGCAAATGAAAGCAAAGGTAGAGCTGATTGTGAGTCAAGAATTTATACTGGCAGATCAGAACTAATTTTATACTTTTTTACATTGGGTATTAATGATTAAACTAGAATTTAAGTTAAAGCCATCAGGGTTAAAAATAAAAACTTCTAACATTGTAAATCAATGCATACAGAGAAAATAATCTGCTTTCAATGCAGTATGTCATAATCAAATGCAAAAGTAACAAATTCAGAAATCAAGTTGCCAATTAGCTTAAACGCTCTTACGGCCTCACTACTAGATACTAACCTCATAAAATATACAGCAACTTAAGAACAGATTTATACCTGAGTGCCACTCCCATCATCACTACCATCCCCAACATTTAGACCGTTATTCTCATTATCTTCCTCGTCGTTGCTGCCACTGTTGTCAGAATTCTCAACACTTCCTGATTTCTCTGATTTTTGAGTTTGCGTTCCACTCTCACTTCCACTACCACTACCACTAGACTGAAGGAGAAGAAATCAACCATTAGGCTATATATATGTATATCAAAACATAAAATGTGATCCAATTCTTTTCTTTTCTTATTTTTTATGTTTTTCCCCCTTTGGAAATGTACGGATGAAGTAAAATACCATGATAACAAAGTTGTATAGAATTTCCTCTAATCAATACCAGCCCTATAACGCTACCTTCTTCATACAACTGAAAATTAAACTGGTGGATATGCTTTTAGTTTCAAATGTTTTATCTATTTTCTTGAAACTGATGGAGCAGGAACAACAAGAAAGCTTGCTACTACAGAGGTTTCTAATCTCTGCTTATCATAGGGAATCTAAATCTGAAGTAGGAAGTTAACAACTCACACTATGGCATCTCCTCCAAACATGCTGCCAAAGGTTCTTAAGCTCATTCTTTCGAATAGGCTTCACTAAAAAGTCAACTGCACCTTTTGACAAACACTTAAAGACTATACCAATTGAATCATGAGATGACATCACTGCACACAGATCTCATAAAACAGTAGTTAAAAGTATGTATTCAACGATCTCAACTTTGAAAACAAGAATAAGAAATGTTAGAACAGTAAAAAAGGAAGAAGAGAGTCGACAACTTACTGATCACAGGAACATTTTTACGTGTTTTGTGGCTCATAATCTTGCTCAAAAGAAAAATGCCAGAAAAGCAGGGCATAAACACCTCAGTCAATACAAGATCAATATGATTGGTCAAGTCTTCTAGTATTTTCCATGCTTGCAGTCCACTTGCAGCTTCAATAACTGGGAATACAGAGTGTAATTCACTAGATAATTCAAAAGCAAACCATTCTATGATACAAGAGCATGCCAACCCAGGAGTAAATATATCTCAATATGTAAAGAAAAGAAGAGGAGAGGAATCAAATATGAAATAACTAAAAAGAGATGAATAGGTATCGTAAAACTTTACCATGAAAATAAAACCAAGTACCAAGTATAATGATGTTAAGAATAGACTCAACATAAAATACAATAAGAAAAAGTCAGGCTGCAAGTGCTGTTGCAAGCTGGACTAGGCTTTCTCAACAGGCAAAAAGAAGTAGCAAATATTTTCAACTCTACTTAGAGAGGCTAATTATCAAATCACTTTCCCCGCATAAAGGGTGAATGTAAGAGAAGTTTAATCATTATTGAGAGAAACCTCCAAACCTTCAAATTTTATTCCAAGTCTGAGGCACAAATTTACAGTCTGTACCACTTCAGCCATAAAGGAGGAGAACAAAATTGTTCAGTGTTACAATCTGAGAAAGCCTCAAGCCACTAACCTTCGTATCTGCAATTGCGCAGAAGTGCGGCAACAACATGGCGAGTAGAATCATCATTTTCTACAAGCAGAACCTTAATTGATGCCTGATGCAGAAACCTCTCCCAACAACCCGATGCACTTTGAGGCTGTTGCTGTTGTATCTGGAGCACAGCAGGGGCCTGAACAACCCCGACATGACAATCTTTAACATTTTGTGCAATCTTGTCAACTTTCAGGTCATCTCCTTCTAGCGTCCCAAGTTCCTCAGCCACAACTCCATTTGTATTTCTCATTTCCATCATATAGCTGACGGTTTAGCTCTCGTAACCCTTTGTCACAATAGCTATCAACAATCATCTAGACACTTACCTGTAAACCAGACTAGAAAAGACTGATAGCAATAAGGACAGAACAACATAGGATAAATTAAAATCCTTCTTCAATTCCCAAATTAAATAGTACGTAGCTTCGTCTTCAAGAAGCCAAACCTCTGCAAATACAAACAATTAAATCTAAAAGTTAAACAAATCACTTGGGAGCTCCCAAACATAAAAGTTAAACAAATCACCACAGCAAAATATAACGCCTTCTAATCTTCAGGAACCAACTCCATACTACATAAGCTGCTTTCACCCTGTAGACAAAAACAAAGCATATCAAAACAATCCACCAAAACCTGACCACAAACAATTCAAACGAAACAAGTTTAATTTCTAGGTCAAAATCCTAATATCAAGCACCTAAATTCAACACCTAAAGCTAAATCCAAGCTTTTCCAGTACTAACCTAAACCTCAATCAATAAGATCTAAACAATTATTAGTAAAGTACCAAATCGAAAATTTTGATAATTCTACAGCATCATTACTTAGCTCTTCAAATATTGAATCAACTAAAACAAAATCATTCAAATCTCATATACAACTAAAGAACTTACAGGTGCTAGAAATAAATATAATCCTCACCAAAAGCTTCACTAACCACCATTATTGAGGTCGATCGAACACAGATTTGGATAACAAAATTCAACATTACACAAAAATTAAACCAAAAAAACACAAATTTAAACCATAATGAGAATTTTCACTTAATACCAAAAAATTTTTAATTCGCTATTTACTTTGTCTTAAATAAATTGACTGCCTGAGAAACAGAGCGACTGGATAATTTGCTCGACCTTTTGTTAGGAGATTGTGGATATATATTAAAGATGAGACCAAGAGAAGCTGACGTGGATAAAGGGGCGGTGCCGAACTTTCCGGAAACTCCAGGTGGGATTGAGATATTTCCACGTGGCTACAAAATTTGGGCCGCTTGGGATTGCTGAGCTGGACAAAATCTAAAGCTGGGAGCTCGACTGTGTTTTTAGAATCTCTCGACGATCTTTGGAGATCTCGTGTCCGACGCGTGGGGGTACCGTCCGTCAAGGGAGACATTGGATTTGTTGGATTTAAATCTGCCAAACGTCCCTAATACTCTTCTAAATTTTAAATTTTAGTCCTTATATTTTAATTTTTTGACATTGAATCTCTATTTTTTTTATTTAAAAATCTTAGTCTCTCAGTTAGAATGAGTGGTTTTGGTCCTTATTCTTTACAACTACACGAACAATTATAAAAAATATTTTAGAAATTAAAAGTTTTTTGGTATTTTTAATAAAAGATATAAAAAATTGCAAATTTTAAAAAGTATTTAAATTTTAAAAATAAAAATATTTTTTAAAATTTCATTTTAAATAATTAAAAAATATATGAAAATTATAGAAACTTTCAAAAATTAAAAAAAAAATTGTGAATAGTAATAAGTTCTCTCTAATTTTTAAGCTATATGTTCGATCTATGTTACTCAACTTGAACAATTTTTATTTTAAATTGATTAAATTAATTTTTTTACTTTATTTTTAAAATATTTAAAATGGATTTTTGAAATTTTATTTTATTTTAAAATTGGCATAAAGATAAATTTATTCCCTAACGTTTATTCATTTTGTTATTTTGGTTCTTATTCTTTTTTGGGATTATTTTGGCCCACAACCTTTAAACTTTAGTCAATTTGTTTGCTTTTAGACAGAAAACTTGACTGAACAGTTAAAATTTTTAATGGCATCAACGTGGTGGCTCATGTGACATTTCACGTATATTTCATTCTTAACATGAATAAATTTTCTAAAAATTTTATGAAACTTGTTGATTTTTTAAAAAATATACATTTTTTAAATTTTTATGAATTATTCATGGACTGCCATGTGAGTGGTCAAACCAGTGCCATTAAAACTTAATAGTTCAATCAGTTTCCCATCTAAAAGTAAGCAATTTGACTAGATTTCAAATGTTGAGTGTAAAATTGACTAAAAAAAAAGAATAATGGGTCAAAATGATAAAATGAGTAAATGTTAGGGGCCAAATTTATCATTATGCCTTTTAAAATTTTAAGAGTTTTTTAAATTTCACAAATTTTTATATCTTTTATTGAAAAAAGGAAAACCAAAAATTTAAAACTTTTATTGGAATTGTTTATGTACTTTAAAGAATAATGATAAAATTGATAAAAAAACCCTAAATACTGAGGGTTAAAAGAGTTATTTTGCCTTGTTTATAACAGCCACGTCACCAATTTTAACTTCAAAATTGGCGGAGGACCAAGATTTTCAAATTAGAAAAAAGTTTAAGGACTTAATGTCTCAAAAGTAAAGTATAGGAACTAAATTTAAATTTTCGGAACAGTACAATGACCTTTGGCATAGTTAAACCGATTTGTTGTTATACAATTGTAAAGCCCTCGTGACGGCGTTAAGTTCTTAAGTGAAATGACGATAGTATCCTTGTTATTGGAAAATGACGAAAGTATCCGCAACATGTCATGGTCGTGGACTGATATTAGGGAAAATATCTTAGGTGAACAATTTTGATTATATAAACAGTTAATTGCACTAAACATCCCTAAATTATGACTATCATTTTAAATTAGTTTTTAAATTTTAAAATATTCTAATTACATCCTTAATCTATTAATTTTATATCAATAAAGTCCTTAAGTTGCTAAAATCATTAATTTAACCATTAAATAAAATGTTAAATCTTATATGACATAGTTTAAAATAAATTTTTTAAATGAATATTATAAAAATCTTTGAGGTTTTTAAAGCTTCTACAGAAACTATTGTTTACTCTATTTTTATTTGTTTTAATTTTTATTAGTTTTTAATTATAAAAATTATGCACAACATTTTATTTTTCTTTAATAATTTTATTTATGTTTTTTATATTTTCGTAAATTTATACATTTGAATTTGTTTGATTTTCCTACTCTATTTAAGTGAACAAAAAAAACACTAAAAACTTTTCCCTTTTAGCTTTCTTTGTGTCGTTTGCTTCTTTTCCTTTGTTTTGTCCAATGATGGCGTGGGCTTCCAAGTTGGTTATTGCTGACCTTTTCTCTCATCCCACCAATCCTTTCTTCCTTCTTTCTCCTTATTTATTCATCGCACCTTCTTTCTTTTTAGTTTGCAAGGCATACATGTTGTCTTTGTGGATTGTGATAGACAGATATTGGTACCTACCGTCACTAAACCTCCACTAACAACCAACAAATTCTCTTGAAAAATATAATGGTAATTGATACTCAAATGGTGGCTCTTGGCCGGCTTATTGATATAATTATGTTTTGAGAGCATTTAGGAATAATGAGCGGTTTTGTGAGTCAATTTGGACTCATATTTTCTTGATCTTTATGTGTGGGAAACAAACTGACCATCTCCTATTTTCAGCAAAATTTGAGCTCAATCGGCACTAATCTCCATGGAAAACTTCATAAAATATTGAAGAAAACCATAACAGAAATAGGGAAAACATATTAAAGATGATTCCCCAAAAACTTTGCTTGCACAATTGATCATCAATGTGGGTTTAAACATCGACGATCAGTTGCAACACAGTTCCAGGTTAATGACGACGCATCCCATTGCCTAAGCATTCCATCCGATGCCATTGAATGTGCAGTTTGGTTACTATTGCTGTCGATGAACGCAAATCAATAGGAAATGAAGCTTTTTGAGAGTCTTTTTGCATCCCAAGTAAATGAGTTTATCTCCGATAAGTCAATATTTTGCGAGTTTAGCTTTGAAATAAATGATAACAAGTCACTTTCTATTATCACATGTCGGAAACCTAAGTCAATAGTAAATTGTAGCCCATGCATCACCTTAACGCCTTTGACGCAAAGATGGAACAAATACAATAGTTGTTTCTTCAACAATAGCCAAAATTTTGGCCATCGTTTTCTTGGATAATCACTCCCAAGCATGAATGTTTGTTTCCAGGGACAAAACTTGTATCTACATTAACATTGACATAAGAACACAATAATTTAACTTTTTTCCTCGTTTAAACGATATCAAATTAAATGTTCAAAGGGTATCGCTATTTAAAAATTTACATATATATTCAAAAATTAATTGTACACATATCAAATTGACCCTTATGGTAATTTAGATATTTTTATATAAATTATTACGAATTTAATATCTATTTAAAATTACTTAATATGGAATGATAAATTAAATAACTTATTTTCATCATTAAACTTCAATTATAGAGGGAAAAAAAAGATTAGATGGGCTGAATCTTCAATCATTGGGTATATTGGTTAGGCTGCCCATATTGACATATTCGTGACCCATAAAGTTAAACTCTGTTCCGATTAGCCCATTTCTCTGTAGAATAGAATAATTTACATATCCAAACAACCTGAAACCCTACCGTATTTACTTAGCACCTGCAGACTCCTCAAAAACCCTAGCTGCTCAGTGCTCACATTTTCTCGCATTTTATTTAATTTTCTGGTCTGCCCTCAAAGCCCAAAACCCTAACAATGGCAGCCGCCGCCGCCCGTCCTCTGGTTTCGGTGCAAACCATAGAGTCCGATATGGCTACCGACGCTACGCCTACTGTTCCTCTCGCTGATGTCATGAAAGCCTCGATCCGACCAGACATCGTCACCTTCGTCCACGATAACATTTCCAAGAACAGCCGCCAGCCTTACGCTGTCTCCAAGCGTGCTGGTCACCAGACCTCAGCTGAATCGTGGGGAACTGGCCGTGCCGTCTCCCGTATCCCGCGTGTTCCTGGTGGTGGTACTCACCGTGCTGGCCAAGGTGCTTTTGGGAACATGTGTCGTGGAGGCCGTATGTTTGCTCCTACCAAGATCTGGCGCCGTTGGCACCGGAAGATCAATGTTAACCAGAAGAGGTACGCCGTTGCCTCCGCAATCGCCGCTTCTGCTGTTCCTTCACTCGTGATGGCACGTGGTCACCGTATCGAGTCTGTTCCGGAGATGCCTCTGGTCATATCGGACGCTGTGGAGAGTGTGGAAAAGACCTCGGCTGCAATTAAGGTTTTGAAACAGGTCGGAGCATATCCGGATGTGGAAAAGGCTAAGGACAGTCAAGGGATCCGACCCGGAAAAGGGAAAATGAGGAACCGTAGGTACATTTCTCGAAAAGGTCCTTTGATTGTTTATGGAACTGAAGGGGCAAAGCTTGTTAAAGCCTTCCGTAACATCCCTGGAGTCGAGGTTGCCAATGTGGAGAGGCTCAATCTGTTGAAACTCGCTCCTGGTGGTCACCTTGGACGGTTCATTATTTGGACCAAATCAGCTTACGAGAAACTTGACTCGATTTATGGGTCATTTGAGAAGCCTTCTGAGAAGAAGAAGGGGTACATTTTACCTCGTTCTAAGATGGTGAATGCTGATCTTGGTAGGATCATTAACTCCGATGAGGTTCAGTCGGTCGTTAAGCCAATTAAGAAGGAGATCAAGAGGGCACCTTTGAAGAAGAATCCACTCAAGAACTTGAATGCTATGCTGAAGTTGAACCCTTTCGCAAAGACTGCTAGAAGGATGTCTCTTTTGGCTGAGGCACAACGTGTTAAGGCCAAGAAGGAGAAGCTTGACAAGAAGAGGAAGCCTATATCTAAGGTATACAGATTCCTAATGATGATATTTGCAACTTTTCCGTGGTTTAGGCTGATGCATTATAGTACATTTCAATGGATTTATGTGCGCTTTAGTTAATGTTTTGTTTCTTGAACTTGATTGTGATGTATATGATTAATGGTTCTTAATTCTTTGATTGATTACTGTACTATACAATATGCAGCTGTTGTTAGTTGTTACTGCTACATGGCATAGTGTCATGCTTCTATGCTTGTCATATGGTACATAATATATCTTTCATGCATTTGGGTGTTGGTATTTATATGATTATTCTATATTATATATGATATCGAGTTGCCTCTTTCTCCTTGTTTGTGCCATTTGCTTATTTGACTTCAACCATTTAGTTTAAGTCTCATGCTAGATGAGGTTTATGCATTGATTTTTCCCACTTATGTTTATGTTGAGCTTCACTGTGGGCTTGAAATGAGTTATAATGGTACCCATTGATTCTCTTTCTCTTACTTGATTCATATGTTCTTGTGTCATCTCTTTATCCATCTTTATCATTTAATGTGAATTTGGCAAGACAATATAAGTGGGAGTAGTCTTAGTCTGTTCTATCGGTTTACTTAAGCCATTTTGTTTAGTTATATGCTAGATGAGTAGTTTGCACTGATTTTTCCACCTTATCTTGAGCATGAGTTAGGGTTCTAAATGAATTACAATGGTATCCTTTTGTTTTCTTTCTCCTGTTCGAGCATATAGTTTAAGTCATATGCTAGATTAGTATGCATTGATTTTTACACCTTATGTTAAGCTTGACTTTGGGCTCGAAATGAGGTATAATGGCACCCATTGGTTCTCTTTCTCTTACTGTCCTTGTGTCATCTCTTTCTCCATCTTTATCATTTTATGTGAACTTGGTAAGATAATACAAGTGGGTGGAGCTTTAGATTTTATCATGCATTGATTTTTTCACCTTATCTTCAGCTTTTACTTTGGACTTGAAATGAATTATTCTGGCACCAGTTGGTTCTTTTTCTCTTAATTCTCATGACCTCCGGTCATCTCTTTCTCCATGTTTATCATATGATGTGATTTTGGCAAGATAATGGAAGTGGGAAGAGTCTTAGTCTGTGCTAAATTTTACTTGACTTGAGCCATTTCCTTTTTGCACCTTACGTTGAGCATGAGTTAGGGTTCAAAGTGAATTACAATGGCACCCTTTTGTTACTTTCTCCTGTTCGAGTCATTTTGGTGGTATTCAATTTATGAAGTCAAAATTGCATTCTCAGGCAGGATTGATGTTTTCCCAATCACTTCTTCGGCATACCATTGTGTTCTCTGTTAATCTTTGAGAAAATACTTGCTGTGAACAATTCTATCTCACATATTGATCTGTTAAGTTAGTTTATCGACTCCATTCATCTTTCCTTTTGCCTTGTTTCAGGAGGAAGCAACCGCAATCAAGTCAGCTGGCAAAGCATGGTATCAAACTATGATCTCCGACAGCGATTACACAGAGTTCGAGAACTTCTCCAAGTGGTTGGGCGTGTCGCAGTAAATTTTAGTTTCCGCGGAGTGGTTGTATCAGTTTTGATTTCGGTGTTTTTGACATTTTTATTTCATTTGATGATGTTTGGAGTTTTGAAAGTAAAATTAGTGGAATGGCATGAACCCTATTTCTCTTTTCATTTAGCCATCTCCACCATGTTTTCACTCTTTATGATTAGGGGAATAGTTTCAATGAAAATGAGAACTAGCATTGAAATAGTTTACAAGACTGGTTGGTCGGATTATTATATTTATGTTATTGAAATGTTTGCTTTGCAGTGTTTTATCCATTACTTGGACTGTTTCCTAAATAAATTTTTTTCTTCTTTTTATATTTTGAGATTGAAAGGCATGTGTTATGGACTTGATTCAATATGATCATGTTTATGGGTCAAAGAATCAAGCTGTCTAGGCCTGTTCAAATGTTGTGATTCATTATTCAAAAAATAATAAAAATTATTTATCTTTGATTTAATTATAAAAATAAAAATATAATTCCATATATATTTCTACTTTAAAATCATGTTGATATTTAATTACATATAAATTTTAGAGAGAATATATATTTAGAAGTTAGAGCAAGACCATACATATAAAATAATACATTTGATACAATGAATTTTATTTGGTAATTTATTATTTTGAAAAAACCTAAATAGTTTTTTTTTTATTTTGATCAAATAAATTTTTGTTATTTTTTGTAAGGAAAAAAAGTAAAAAGAAAAAGAGTTAATGTGGTTTGAGCACAATGGCGGATGCAGAAGTACGACTTAGGGGACAGACGAAATTAAATTATGCATTTTGTCATTTTAATAGTTTATAACTTTATAAATTTTAAAGAATTAAATCAAATTTTATCATTTTTAAAGTCAAAGTGTAATTTTACTATTATTAATTTAAACTTTTATAAATTATAAAGGTCTTCAATGAAAAAAAAATCATTTTTGGGGTACCCTCTTGATCCACCTCTGTTTAAGCAATTAGATCCTTAAACTTAACAATTAGATCTATTTTAATACCAATACTTTTTTTTGTCCTTTTTGGTATTAAAATTTGGCAACAAATTTTTTTTCATTTTAATAGAATAATATTACAAAAAAAAAAACCTAAATGGCATGTTGCATGAATTATGAACCAAAATAGTACATTCAAATGGGTGGAGGGTGGTGCATAGGCGGCACCACCTTGATCCTGACACAATTTTGTTAAAAAAAAGGGTATAGGGGGTGGTGCCTAGAGGTGCTCATGGGTCGGGCCAGGTCGGGTTTAGAAAAAAGTTTGGCCCGCGTCCTAGGCCCAAGCCAAGCCAGGCCCAAAATATGGGCCTAAAATTTTGTCTAGGCCCAGCCCGAAAAAAATCCTAAGCCCGAGTCTGGTCTGGCTCGGCCCATTTTTTTAATAAACACCAAAAAATTATTTTAAAATAAAAATTAAAAAAAGTATTTTAAAAATAAAAAATAAAAAAATAAATATTTATTATATATTCGGGCCAGGCCGGGCTGGGCCTGGGGCCAAAAAAGTGGTGCCCGAGGCCCGGCCCGTTTTCTAAACGGACCTTTTTTTTTGCCCAAACAAATATTTCGGGCCTATATTTTTACCCGAACCCTCCTATATTTCAGGCGGGTCGTCAGGCCGGGCCAGGCCGCCTAGCCCATGAGCACCTCTAGTGGTGTCTATCTTATAGGTGGCACACCTAGTATTTCCTCCTCCACACTCCCCCCATCAGCTCATTTTTGTAAGGTATTATTTGGTTAAAAAGAACTATTAAGATATGTTTGTATTTATTTTATATTTTTATTCATTCATAATTTATTTTTAATGTTTATTGAAGTAAAAAAACCTATTTATGTTATGTACAAAGAATATATTTTTTTTATGTAATTTATTTGTTATGTGTGTTTTAGGTTATTAGATTTATTTTTTTTATGAAATTGATTTGGCATGTTATTTTGATTATTTTAATATTTTTTTATTTTTTATGTAGGTAAAAGATGAAACCATTAATATGGAATTTTGAATTTATGAGATAAATTAGGAATTAGTTTATATGTTCTAAATTTTTTAGATTTTATAACTGAGAATAACAGTTTATGTTTTTAAATTTTATTTTATGTTTTTTATAAATATTAAAAATGAAATTTCTTTTGAAGTTCTATGCAAAAAAAAAATGACAATAATTAAGTTGGCATGTTATTATATGTATATATTATATTTTAAACTAAAATATTTTACTTATTATCATTTTTAAATGATAATAAAAATATTCGTATTTATTATGTATCGTTTATGTTATATTCTTTTTATTGGCATGTTATTTTTATTATTTTAATATAATTTTTTTATTTTTTATGTAGGTAAAAGATTAAACCATTGAGATAGAATTTGTGAACGAGACCATTAAGTTGGAGTTTGAGTTAAAATTTATAAGATATATTTATTTTGTTAATGTAGTGTAGCAAAAAAATATGATGTGGACAAAACTGTTTGGTATTTTTTTTTGTAATTAAAAGCAATATATAAAATTTAATTATTTTGATAAATACTTAAAATGAGCCAGATGGGGGAGTGTGGTGGGGAAAATACTAGGTGTGCCGCCTATTAGAGGCACCACGCACACCTATACCTTTTTTTTAAAATGAAATTGTGTCAGAATCAGGGTGGTGCCACCTACAGGTGCTCATGGGTCGGGCTAGGTCCAAAAAATTTTTGCCTGTGTCCTAGGCTCGGGCCCAGCCTGGCCCGAAATATGTGACTGAAATTTTATCCAGTCCCGGCCAGGGAAAAAATTCATAAGCCCGAGCCCGGCTCAGCCCATTTTTTAAATAAACACCAAATTTTAAAAAATAAAATAAAAAATATTTTAAAAATAAAAAAATAAAAAAGTATTTTAAAAATATTTTAAAACTAAAAAAATAAAAAATAAAAGATAAAAAATAAATATATTTATTATATTCGGGCCGGGCTAGGTCGGGCTCGGGCAAAAAAAGTACTGCCCGAGGCCCGACCCATTTTCTAAACGGGACTCGTTTTTTAGCCCAAGCCCATATTTCGAGCCTATATTTTTACTCAAACCCTTCCATATTTCGGACGGGCCGCCGGACCCATGAGCACCTCTAGTGCCACCTATGCACCACCCTCCACCCATTTGAATGTACCATTTTGATGCATAATTCTTACAATATGCCATTTAGGTATTTTTTTAATATTATTTAGGTAAAAAATCCCACATTGAGATCATATTACATCATTATTTAAATCTAAAAAAAATATTTTTAACTATTAAATTCTCAAAACATGACATGGACGTGACACAATCTTCCACTATCAAATCAAAGTATTTCTCAGAAGTATATGAAAATCCTTATGATCTTAAGGATTTGCAAAAATAGTTATGCGAGATTAACAAAATTATCCCCTAGGCCAATTTAAAGTACCAAAAATGAAAAAAAAAAGTACACATGCCAAAATGAATTTAATTCCCACGTACAAGGACCAAAAATGAAATTAACCCAAAGGGGAAAAACAAATAAAAAGGGGAATACCCAACGAACGGTGTTGATAAAACTCATTATCTCATCTCAGTCGTCTCCTCTTTCCTCTTTTCTCCAGCGTCCGATCCCCTCTCTTTCTTCCCCTCAACTAATCCAATCCCCGTCTCTCCCGCCCTTTTTTTTCCTTTTTATTTTTTTATATATAATATATATATTTCAATTTTCATTTCTACTAAGGTAATTTGTAATTTCCCTGTTTCATTTCATCCTTAGATCTCTATTTAGGGTTTAGGGTTCAAGGATTTTTGAATTTATTTTTTCATCATGATTGTCGGTGATTTGCTGTTTTTGTTAGGGTTTTGTCCATGGCGGAAGCACTGGCACCGGCGAGTCCCGGCGGAGGAAGCCACGAGAGTGGCGAGCAGAGCCCGAAATCGAATGTGCGAGAACAGGATCGGTTTCTACCTATAGCTAATATCAGCCGTATTATGAAGAAGGCTCTTCCTGCTAACGGCAAGATCGCTAAAGATGCTAAGGAGACTGTACAAGAGTGCGTCTCTGAGTTTATCAGCTTCATCACTAGCGAGTACGGTTTTTGATTTACTTTTTTTTCTTTATTTGTTAAAAATATGCATCAGTCCTTGTACTTTGGTAAAATTTCAAATTGAGTCCTCTTTTTTTTTTATTTGAAAATTCTAGTTCAACCATTGTGACTGTCAAATATGCTTTTAAAATTGGCTTGAATGCTTGAATGTGTTGATGACAAATTTTGATAGAATATATTAACAGTGTCTATGCTTGGACTGGGTTTTTTGAATTGAAAATAGAAAATTTAATTTTTGAATATTGCACTTAAATTCAAGTACAGTAACTGATTTTCAATTTGTTTCATTTGCTGTTTTAGCTGAATCTGTGAGGTCTATATACGAAATTTATGTCTGATTGGGTTATTGGTAAAGGTTTAATTCAAAAATATGCACCAGTCCTTGAACTTACGTAAAATTTAAGATTTAATTCAAAAAATTTCAAATTGAATCCTCTTATTTGAAAATTCTAGTTCAATAATTGTCACTGTCAAAATTTGTTTGCTATCAAATATGCTTACTATTTTATAATGATAAGCTTCTAAAATTGGTCTGAATGCTTGATTGTATTGATGACAAAATTTGATAGCGAATATTAACCATGTCTATGCTTGGACTAGGATTTTTAAATTGAAAAAAAAGTAAGAGAATGTAATTTTTAAACATTGCACTAAATTTCAAGTACAAGAACTGATGGCTTATTTTGATATTCTTTTTTCAATTTGTTTTATCTACTGTTTTAGCTTAATTTATTAGGTCTATATGCGAAATTTATGTTTAATTGGGGAATTGTTCATGAATTGATCTACAGAGCTAGTGATAAGTGTCAGAGAGAGAAGAGGAAGACTATTAATGGGGATGATCTGCTCTGGGCTATGGCGACTTTAGGGTTTGAGGATTACATTGATCCGCTTAGGATTTACCTTTCCCGATACAGAGAGGTAAATATCTCCAAGCTCTTTCTTTCTCATATCTTCATTATGGTTCTTCCTTTGGTTGCTAACAAAGAGAAGTTAAAAAGAAAAAGGATTGGTAAATTCAGGATCTTACATTTTGTGACTTTCATCCAAGGTAAATGAAAAAGATAGAATTGGGGGGGGGGCGGATTTAATAATCTTGTATTGAAAATGCTTAAATTAAATTATTAATTTTTCAAAAGGACTAAAATTATCATTTTTTCATCTAATCAAAGGTTAAAAATGCCTAAATTGAATCTTTTAATTTTGGGGAGGTGCTAAAAAGCAAATTGCCCATTTAGCCAAGTGAGGCCAAGGCCCCTGCCCGCTCCCCGTTGGCGACACCCCTGGCTATTATCCTATATGCCGGAGTCTGGCACTATTGAATAACTTCACAAATGAGTTTGCCACTTGCCTATTTATCTAATTGTGTTACTTGAATAATGTGATTGGGTTTCCGTATTTATAGTTTAATGGGCATTTGAGTGTGACAATCAGATACAGGATACATCTGTCCATTGAACTTTGTTTTAGACCCGAAAGGGTTATTATCCTATATGGTAATAGCCTATATGAAATATTGGTAAAGAAATTTGTCTTATGGATGGTAAAATATGCGAGACGTCAAAGGTTGTTCTTTTACATGTGATTTCTCTGCAACAAATGGGTTTAAATTCTTTGGTATTCTATGCTTATTGCCAATTTTTGATAAACTGACTGACTGTTTTCTTTTTGGTCTTCCTGGTGTTTGTTTTGGGTCTATCGGGACATTGCAGATGGAGGTGAGTTAACGCTATCTACAATTTGTGTTGCAATTAGTCTTTCACTTGTATTCTCCAAGCTACCTCTTTGATATGGCTTTGTTTGCAAATGTCAGGGTGATGCTAAGGGCTCGGCTAAAGGTGGAGATGCGTCTGCTAAGAAGGATGTCCAACCAGGCCCAAATGGCCAGGTGGATTATACTGTTTTTATTACTCTTGAATTCATTTTCGTTTTAGTTCTCTTGCATTCATCTTATTCTCTGATCTTTCGTTTAAATAATTTATGCAGCTTGTTCATCAAGGTTCATTCTCACAAGGTGTTAGTTATGGGAATTCTCAAGTAATTTTCTTTCTCTTTCTCTCTCTCTTGCTGTGCATTATGTAAAATGTCAAATTGTCAATACATAAACGCACTAAAGAATCCTTGCATATGTTTCTCTGTCTTCATAAGGTGTTTTGATTATGGTTACCTTACCTCTTTAATTATGGTTACACCATCGAATCCTTGCATTTTTCTCTCTGCTTTTTTTGCATGCTGTTGCCACTAGGGGTGTAAATGAGACATTGGTACTTGCAAGCTACTTAAGTTCGATTTGAAAAAATTTTTGAATTTGATCCTGTAATTATCGAGTTGAGCTCAAGCTATCGATCGAGCCGAATTCGAGCTTAATAATACTTGACTCGAATGGCTTGCAAACCTTATTGAGCTTTCCATATTTTTATATTATTAATTACATTATTGCCCTTAATATATATTATTACCCTAAGCTTAATTATTGAGCTAAGCTCGAGCTTGAGTACAAAAATTGTTAAACTGGCTTAATCGAGCTCGAACTCAAGTAGCTCAATTATATCTTGAGCCGAACTCGAGCTTAAAAATAGATTTTTGATTGAGCTCGAGCTGAGTATCGAACTCTGAATTTCGAGCTCAAGCTTGACAATATTCAAGCTTGGCTCGGCTTGATTACGCCCCTAGTTGGCAACAATACTTTTACTTCTAGTTAGTCTAAAGGGCCGTACTATCTTATATTATCTTATAAAGAAGATAGAATATGCCCTATGTTGTCTTTAATAATATTTCAAAGTATACTTGGGGTTAAATATTTTGTTTTACTTGAAAGTGATAATCACCATGAAAAGGATGTAGCAAATTTGGCCTATTTTAGCCTTTAAATGAAATGAAGTCTAAGCTAGTCACGATCCCTTATGTGATCCATGCAATTTGTTTCCTAGTGACCAATTTCAGTGCCAAGCATCTTAACCTCAAAATGTGAAATCCATTTCTCCTTTTCTTCTTCTACTTGAAAAAAAAAAGAAACTACAATTTTTTTCATTCATCTTCTAAAACCGTTGGTATGTGTTTCATATATATATATACACTTATATACTACTTATATAAAGTACTAAATTGAGTTGGTGTCACAAGTTAATCAAACACCAACTCAGTTAAAAAATTTAAAAACAACAAAATTTATTACAGGGGTATATATCTTTTAATAAATTTAGAAAATTTTTAAAAAATTAAATAACTAATACTACAACCTTCAAATATATCTCAAAATGGATGAGTAGTTAAGCTTGAAGATTTAAGATTCATTGGGTGTGGATTTAATCTTTGATGTTGATTTATGTATCTTTTATATAATTTTTTGCGTAAATATACATTTTGGTACTTGAACTTGGTTTCGGGGTTCAAATTGATATCTAAGGTTTTTTTTTTCCAATTAGGTACTTGAACTTGATTTTAAGGTTCAATTTGTTACCTAATGTTTATTTTGGTCCAATTAGATACCTAAACTTGGCTTCTTGGTTCAAATTAGTAGCTGAATTTGGCTTTTTGGTCCAAATTAGTACTTAGTTATTTGAACTAATTTCAACTATGAAGCCAAGTTCAGCTGCTAATTTGAATAAAAAACCCTTAAGTACCAATTTGAACCTTGAAGTCAAGTTCAGGTATCAAAATATACATTTACCCTAATCTTTTTCTTTACCTACAATGAGTGTTACATAATCTGGTATATATAATATGCTTATGTATATGCATGGAACTCCTTTCCTATTGCTTGTGCTTTTTTGTCCTCTTCCATCATTTTCCTCTTTCGATTCCCCACTGGCTCGTAGTTGCTATGATGACACTGCATTTATCCTTTTGCTCGGTAATCTTTAAACACGAAACAGGACATGTTTTTTGTTGGTTCTGATATCGCAATACTTTTATCGTAGGCCCATCTGATGCTTCCGATTCAAGGCACTGATTAGTGATCACTGATCACCGTTCTGCAAATTCCATTATCTATATCCAGTAATTATCGTGTTTCGGCTCTGCAACAAATAGTTTCCAGGCATCCATCTGATATGGAGGACCGACATCATGGATGGTATGCATACTCTTTATCTTGTAAGCTATTATTTTCTAGTAATATTTGTCTCTATCAGATGTTCTTTGGAATAGATTCATTTTTTGTTTTCAAAGAATTGTGTAAATCTCGTCAGATTATTATCGTAGGTCTAACGGCGTCATTTAGGTAAACCTGTTTGTGCTACTTATGTTCATCCTATTTTTATATGGCTTGGAACGATTTAAAGTCCAATTGTTGAGTCAAAATGACTTTATCTATTTGATTGTTGATTTCTATATTTAAGTTTATTACCCGTTAATTAAGACTAATGTTATTTGAACTGGACTAAACCAACTGGTTGGATCGGGAATTGGTTGAGATATTGGTTTTGAGAAAATCAATAAACCGATTGATCTAGGAACCGGTGTAAATTAGTTTAACCGGGTAAAAAACCGGTGAATCGGAGTTTTTTAAAATATTTTTTAATATATTAAATTTTAATGATCTATTTAATCAAATTGGACGGGTTGGTTGAACCGGCAAGATTAGTTGAACTAATTGGATTAGAAATGTCACCATGGTTAACTCAAATTTTAGTTGAACTAATCGAATTAGAAATATCACCATGGTTAACTCAAATTTTAATGGTACCTCAACAATTTGGATTCAAAACATGTAGGACTCAAACTAGAAGACCATCGCTTACACTAATTGTCTTTGTTTGTTTACTCATTTTCAATTGATTGTTTTTGTTAACATAAATAGTTAATGCTTTTTGAAACTATTCTCGTTTGCTCATTTTCGGATGGTGCATGAATTAATTTTTCTTATTTTATTTTGAGAGGGACTAAATTGATCGTGAGCCTATAGTACAATGATCTATTGGACATTTATTCTTATATCAAAATGGTAAATAATACAATGTTTCTACTTTGTAAGTAAGGCCAAAATACAAAATGAGTAAACATTAAACTAAATATAATTGCATCATACGTTCTTGATCTATTGCTCAATTTTCAATTAATTCTTAAATTAAAAAAAACATAAATATTTGATCAAAATAAAATTCTTTTGTATAAAAAATATAAATTAAACTACTAGTTTTTGAAGCAATGAAAATATAATCTCTATTGCCTAATATAGAAATCATAGGATCAAATTTTAATTATATGTATTTATTGCATGAGCAATTTGAATATGATGTGTTAAAAAATATTAATAAAATTGATATTCTTTTTAACACATTAAATTTGAGTTACCTATGCAATAAGTACAAACATGTTCTTAAATATGCTTTGAGAGTTGATCTCTCATTTCTTGCTCACCCAAATTAATGATTAGGTTGAAAAACAGGATTTTATTGATCAATATTAATATTTTGAGGACTTAATTAAAATATTCTAAAATTTTGAGCATAATTTAAAATCTAGATTTGAGTATGTCTTGTGCAATTAACCCAATGTCCACCATCCGATGTCACTTCATCGTATTCGTAGTTACATTTCGGTGTACGTTCCATATACATTAAATTCTCCCTAATTTTTGGTCAAATTCTGCTATTAGTCCCTAACTATGCTTAAGTTTTGAATTTAACCCATATATTTCAATTTAGCCATTTAAGTCCTTATGCTTTCCAAAATTTAAAATTTTATTCTTCACCCTAGCGTTACCCTTTTAAATTATGCTATTTCCAATATCTTATACAACAAATATTTTATCGCATGCATAATGTCATGTTAGCTTGTTATTTTTACATAAAATTCACAAAAAAAATCATGTTATTTTAGTTAATGGATTTAAGAATTAATGCTTGAGTTAAGACTAAGAAGATCAAATTCGATGATGTGAATTAAATTCACAATTTACTTATAATACGAGACTAATAGCGAATTTGACTTAACAAATTTAACTGTTGCCATTTGAGCCATGTCAGCTTCCTAGTTTCACATTATACTCGTAAAAACTCACCCTAACATTTGAGTTAATATTAAAAATTTAAAATACAAAATATCAAATTGAAAAACATAAATTAAATCCAAACTTACGTATAGTACGAGACTAATAGTAAAATTTAACATATTTCATTATTACTATTAGAATTGAGGTTAAAATTTCAAAATTCAAAAAACCCCTAAACTAAAATTTACCAAATACTTGCACAAAATAGAGGGACTGATAACAAATTGTCGCTTTTATTTCTTCTTTCTTCTTGTCCCTTTAATTAGTGAATTAAATTTTGAACCGCCTATTTTTCCAAAATTCAAAAAAAAAAATCTTTTGTATTTTTTTCTCCCTTGTCTCTTTTGCTCGTCTCTCCTCCAATTTTCCTATCAATTCGATCTGATTATTAAAATCTCCGTTTCGAAAAAAAATAAATATATATAAAATGTGTGATTTTGATTTACCAATCGATTTTGATATTAAAGGGTTGAGCCTCATCGACGTTACGTCCGAAGACGATTGCCTCATCGATTCGCCTCTTCGCGATGATACAACCCCTCAATTCTCAGGTTTTTCCGTTGATTTCTATTATTATTATTTATTATCATTTGCTCTTGTTTTTGCATGGGATATATGAACGTAAAAATTGTAAATATTTCTGGGTTTTTTTTACAATGCTCGTACGTAATTTGATTTGTGTGATCTTTTAATTGAAAGCTGCTTATTGTTTGTTGATTGTTGCATTCTATATTTCATCAATGGAATTAATGGAATAAACAGCTTTGAATTTTTTTTTTTTTGCGGTTTACTAGTGGAATTAATCGGTTTATTCCAATAATTAGCTCCCAGAAAATAGATATTGTGCTAATTTTTCATGTTTCCTTGATTTCTCTAGATATTCTTTTATACAGTTTCTTTTTTTCTAACAAAGCTGCAAATGGATCAATAATGGTCATATTATTGCTTTTTCTGAAAGTAGTTTTCAAAATTCTAAAAAGGAGCTCTTTAGTTTAAGCTTTTTATAAGCTCCAATTCTACAAAGTTTGCGTAATTAGATCAATATTTTGTGTGATTCGTGTTATACAAATCATTGTAAATGTTGTAAAAATTTTATTTAATTGAGTAATTTTTTGTGTAAATTGTAATAATTTGTGTAATAGTAGGTGATGAAAAGCTTATTTTAAAAAGCTCATCTTAAAACCATACCAGCATTAGCTGCTTTTTCAGTAATTGATAATGTGTTCCTTATTTATTTATTTCATTGGCATTATATAATTTGGGGTGCTTTTTGACATATAAATGATTATGATCCTCATTCCTTTTTTGCATGTTAAATTTGCAAACTTAGGGGTTTTTCTTTATCTTTTTTTTTTCTTTTTACCTGCAAAAATAGAATTTCGTATAGTTGGCATGGAGAAAGAGGGAAATTGAAATAAGAAAACTTGTTAGGTTTGCTATGGACACTGACTGTATAGAAAATCTCATTAGGCTCTTTTGATGAACATGGAAAGTTAGAGGGAGACGAGACAAGAGGAAAGGGAAGATATAATTTACGCAAAAGTTTGACTTGGGATAGTGCTTTCTTTAGTAGTGCAGGTATATATAATTGAATTTATCCATTTTACTTGCAGTCAATTAAACCCATTATGGTTCTGAATCTCCCCTTTTGATGTGTTTTCTTTAAAGCTTTTCTTGAGCCAGAGGAGTGCACTAACACGCTGGAAAGCAGTGAAAATGGTGAAATACATACATTGCCTGGGATTCAAGAGGATGTGGACAACTATTCTGATTCTTCAACAATGTTACATGGTGAAGCTTCAACACTGCGAAATTCTTTTGTTAAAAAGGAACTGGAAACAAAAGATCCTAAGAATGTGTCATGTAAGTATATATAGTTTGTTTTTTTTGGTTTGATTCTTGCATTGTTTTATGTTGATGCACCCCATGGTTTGATTTGATGCCACAAATACAACTTTAAAAGATTCCTATTCATGAAGTACCCGTTTCTAACACTTTTGTGGATAACACTATGGGATATAAATCGGTAAAAGTACCATGGAGGCCCTTGTATTAAGAGTCAAATTGCATTTTGCCCTTTCTACTAAAGAAATGGACAAATTAGTCCCTGTACGTTAGATTAAAGAGCAAACTAGTCATTCTATTAAATTTTTTATCAATTTCTAAGGTTAAAAATTGATCCCTATATTTCAGCATTAGGTACATGTGGCGAAGTGTCAAGTTATTTTGTCAGCCATGTTAGTTTCTAATATATATGGATTAATTTGCCCATTTTTTGAGTTGAGGGTGTAAAATACAATTCGACTCCTAGTACCTGAGCCTCCATAATACATTTACAAGTCCCTTAAAGACCTCTCCTAATACATGAGAAAACTTAGAAATAATTGAATATACCTTTTGTTTGATATATATTAGCATTTGATACTCACACTTGAGTCCAAATACATGAGGTTTAAGGTTTAAATTAACTTGCTAGGTATGTGTGTGCATTGCAGAAACATTCTCAAACTGACTGCCCTTTTTCTTTTTCTTTTCTTTCAGCTTCGAAGAAGTTAGAGTATACTAATCATGACAAGGTACATTCAAGAAAGATCGGTCACTGTTTCGTTACCTTGGTTCCTTTGGTTTGGTTTTCCTAAAATGATATGTTTTTGTTATTACAGGTGAAGCAGAAGGCTGCTCGTAAGAAGGCAAGCTTAGCTGTAACGGTCCCTGTGAAAACAATGAAGCAGGCTCCTGCCCGACCACAGACTTCACAGGCTAGTATATTCCACCATATCATGCAAATTAGTGTTCTAAGGGGGGAGTAAATGACCCGAAATTTGAACAAACTAACTTTTGCTCATGTTTGTTTGTGTTTGGTTCGTGTTTGTTTAGAGTTTATGTTTGTTTGTTTAAGTTAAATGAACCGTGTTCATGAATAATAAACAAATAGACATATAAATATATATATATTATTTTTTAGATATAAAATAATCAAATATAAGTTTTATTAATAACATTATAAATTTTAAAAAATAAGCTCACAAACAATAATAATTTTATTAAGGTGAATGTATCTTAGAGGTCCCTCTATTATATGGTCCTAATCAAATTAGTCCTTCTACTATTAAATGGATTAATTTAGTCCCTGTACTATTAAAAAGAATCAAATAAGGCCAAATTAAAATAGAGTTAACATTGTTATAATTTAAAGTTATTTGATTCTTTTTAATAGCATAAGGACTAAATTGATCCAATCCCTTTAATACAGGGATCTCTCAGGTACTTTAACCATTTTATTAATATGTAATAATTGCATATTAAACAAGTTTTATTCATTTTCGATTCATTTAATAAAAGGATGCTATAGGCCTATAAAAGTGCACCAATTGCTACTGTTGAATATGTATTTACTGCAAATTCTAATTTTATTGTTCATTTTACAAACACTTGA
Organism: Gossypium hirsutum; assembly: GCF_007990345.1. Lineage (NCBI taxonomy): Eukaryota > Viridiplantae > Streptophyta > Magnoliopsida > Malvales > Malvaceae > Gossypium > Gossypium hirsutum. The sequence continues at coordinate 72,462,919 of NC_053447.1, read as the reverse complement.
CTGTATGTATAGTCTTCTAGAAGTGAAATATCAACAACTTCATCTCTTCATAAACCACCAAAGGGACTAAGCATAGTTGGTCCAATTTCAGCAACACATACAAGAAGGGCTTCTTTGGGTGGTCTGAATTGCAAAATAGAAAAAGATACAAAAAGTGTGACTGGTAATTCAAAATATTAGGGTCTTTTGGTTAAATTTTTCTATAGGTCCCCATATTCTTCACAAATTTAAAATTTAATCTTAGATTTCACAATTCCAAGTCCAATTGTTAACATTTTTGTTTGTTAAATTTGTTGGTATAACATTTTGAAATAAAAAAAATACTCTGTAATAATGTAACTAAAATAAATTTAACAAAATAAATTTATTAGTGTTAACAGTTGGATTTAAATTTTAAATTTGGAAAGGATGAACTTTCAAATTTAAGAAGAGTACAGGGACTTTTGACAATTTTAACCATTTTTTGCTCATGTTTTATGTTTAATTCATTCTCCATATATAATTTAATGGTTATAGGTAAAGGAACCACAGTATTAAAGACTCCACGTAGGCCTGCTTCGTCCACTGGTGCAACCAAAATTGCAGCCGAAGGTAAAAGTCGAGTAGGGCGGTCACAGGTCTCGACTTTTTTGAAGTCTCCTACCAATCTCAACCAGAGTATGTCTGTGGCTAGCTCTTACGGTGAATGGTCCTCGGACACATCATTGTCACAATCAACTTCGAATAAGAGGTCTAGTATCGTACGAGCCGGCCTTGGTTCAGGCTCTCACAAGGTAACTGTTCGGAATTCTGATCCTGAACAAGTTTTGGATGCAAGTACTGGTTCTGAGGTTACCGGCTCACTTGATGAAAGTACCGGGGTTCATTCGGCTTCGATAAAACCATCCGGCCTTCGACCGCCATCACCGAAACTTGGCTATTCTAACGGGGTTAGTTCTTATTTCTTAAAATTGTTACATCTCATACAAGTAGTAGCATACATCTATTACAAAATCGTTTGATAAATGCAGGTAAGATTACCCAGACACACTCGAACTCGGAGTATGGATTCTTACCCTAGTATGTCACTTATTCTGCCTCAAATCGGACCGAAAAGCAATACTCCGAGTGCTTACTCGAACAAGATGCCGACTAGAACTACTACTACAACAAAGGTACTAATTGCTTCAAGGAACCCAAAATAAACACTGAAGTAGTAGTATACATCTCATACAAGTAGTAGTATACATCTATTACAAAATCGTTCGATAAATGCAGGAAAGATTACCTGGACACACTCGAACTCAGAGTATGGATTCTTACCCTATTATGCCTAAAATCGGACCGAGAAGCAATAGTCCGAGCGCTTACTCGAACAAGATACCTGCTAGAACTACTACAACAAAGGTACTAAATGCTTCGAGGAACCCAAAATAAACACTGAAGTAGTGGTATACATCTATTACAAAATCGTTCGATAAATGCAGGAAAGATTACCCGGACACACTCGAACTCGGAGTATGGATTCTTACCCCATTATGCCTAAAATCGGACAGAGAAGCAATAGTCCGAGCGCTTACTCGAACACAATACCCGCTAGAACTACTACAACAAAGGTACTAAATGCTTCGAGAAACCCGAAAATAAAAACTGGCATAATATATCCTAAACATCAAAATAAATCCTCCCCGAAACCCAGAAAGGGAAGTTACTCAAAGGCTCAAGGCATTGGTTCTGCAGAAAAAATCGCAAGTCCAGATGTCCCAAAGTTGGTTGTAAAACTAGGAGGCAAAGGAGCTCAAATTAAAGATACCAAGATCGTTCCTCTCGGAGGTACCTGATAGCTATTACCGATTTAGCTTCCGAGAGGTTCGAAACAATATCACATCAAAAGAAACTGTTAACAATAAAACGAGACAAAACACTCATCCATCATACAACTCCATAAGACCGGTAAGCTTTTGCTGATATAAATTTGGACACGAACACCATTACTGATTCTAATCTCAGTGTCTTGCAGTGAATTCCGAATCTTGATTCACAAGTTGAGGGTTTTTTTTTCCATATCAACAATGGCGGTCCAACAATGTCCGACAAGACGAACGTATTACTACTTCCGAAGAACATCATCTAACATTTGTGCAAAAAAATTCGAAGGTATGGTCTCTACAAAACTAATCCTTGTAAATTCCCAGGAATATGTCACTCAAACTCGAGCGTGAATATCATATATATACTAGTACGTTGATGGCATGAGTATGTTCAATTTCTTTTAAAGATTTTATCATGTGGTTAGAGGGTACATATCGTTATATCCATGTCCTAATATGAGAACAGTTTTCGAAAAAGCAGCAAAATCATTTTTGATTAAGGTGACATGAATTCGATACGATAACCCAAAGATGGACTAAACGAAGTCTGAACAATAAAATGCTCTCAGTTTTATGAAACTACGAAAAGTCACATTGCAAACTCACAATCTCGGCTTTTCCTTCTTCTCTTTAAAGAGTGCTAAGAGTGAAACACCGGAGACTTTCACGACCGTGAATCTAACACCGGGAATATCACCGACAGTGTGACCTTTCGTCCACATCCGACAATCAATACCTCATCCTACATTAATACATTATCGTTAGACTTAATATGGCTACATAATTATGGTTGCACAAATTCGATCGAGTACTAACATTTTCTTCGATGTAGTTTAAGAGAAACCATCATTCGGAACGAAAGCTGCAATATTTTTTCCGTTCTTGATCAATTGAACTCTAGCACACTTTCTGATAGTGGAGTTCGGCTACTTAGCCTCGATACCTCTGCAAGTTTACCGAGCATTCAGTACAATAATCGGTTTAGAGTATAATGCAAAAAACGAGCACGAATTAAAAAGAATCATGAGTCTCACATCTTCTCAAGGGCAATGCCTTTGGCATGGAAGAACCAGCAAATGGTTTCTTCCACTCATTTTCAAGGTTCGATTTCTTATAATCCTTGTTGGCCCACCGCTGCCTTCGGCGGTGGGTCCTCAGCTTACGTCTTGCTCCCATACAGCGTGTTTTCCTAAAATAATAACACCTTTTAACATAATGTATCCGATTTAAAGTTGACTGGTCTAATTTTAGAATTAGACCCATCACAAAATCCGATTTTTAAAAAAAAAAATACTATTTAACCCTCCTAAACAACTATAAAAATATATATGCCAATACAGAGACGAAATTACATTTTACATTTTAATTTAATGTCGCCTTGTAGAAAAAAAATTTTCTACCCTATAAAAGCAAAAGCAGAAGCGATAGACTTAAACCCTTAAAAAAATGGTATCATCTTTTTTTTTCAGATAATTAACAAAAGACTGAAATATCAAAAACCCAGATTTATAAATACAAAATTTCTCATGAAAAAATATTCATTTAATTGAATAAACATTATATATATATATTTAAAATAGACAAGCTAAGAAATATATGTATGTATGCATGCATGCATGCATGCATGCATGTGTGTATGTATGTATGTATGCATGTAAAGTAATTGATTTGAGCAAGAATTAAGTACAAGAAAACATACCCGATGTTAGCTAAAAGAGACTATTATCGATTGAATGTAAGATATTTGGCGGCCACAACAAGAAGCGGTAGGTGTTGAGTTTAATCTTTTAAACCCTAATTACTCCGATCGTAGAAATATATAACATTTATTTATTTATATATAATAGGGTTAATATACTATTTGGTACCTGAATTTGGCTTCAATATTCATTTTGGTACATGAGTGTTTTTTCATTCTAGTTAAGCATACGATTTGATATCTTAATTTTTTCCCAATTTTGGTACTTGGGTTTGGCTTCAACATTCGATTTGGTGCCTGAAGTATTTTCATTTTGATACTTGAGATTTTTTACCAATTAAGTACTTGAGTTTAACTTCAATTTCAATTTGGTACTTTTGTTCCAATTTGACACTTGAATTTGGTTTCAATATTCAATTTAGTACTTACATAATAGGGTTAATATACTATTTTATATCTAAGTTTGGTTTCAATGTTCAATTTGGTAAATGAGATTTTTTTTTCAATTTGATACTTAGAGTTTTCTTTTTCCAATTAAGTATTGAGTTTAGTTTCAATGTTCACTTTGATACCATAATTTTGTTGTCCCAATTCAGTACTTGGGTTTGTCTTCAATATTCAAATTGGTAACTGAGGTTTTTTTTTAATTTGATACTCGAGTTTTTGTGCACAATTAAGTATTTGAGTTTGGCTTCAAATTCAATTTGGTACTTGAGTTTTTTTCAATTTGATACTCAGGTTTTTTTACTAATTAAGCACCTGAAATTGGCTTTAATGTTCAATTTAATACCTAAATTTTTCTTGTCTCATTTAAGAAGCATACCTGAATATTCTTTAAGCTACATGATTTAGTTTAGTTTGGGTAATAAATTGAATGTTAAAGTTAAACTCAAGTACCAAATTGAGACAAAAAGAAACTTATGTACCATTTGAACATTGAAGTCAAACTCATGTACCAAATCGTATATTAACTTTATATAATATTATATTATGTCATGCCCATTATATGAGTGAGAAAAATTATAAATCTATCTAATATTATTGTAATATCATTCAAGAATACCTTTCTATATTTAAGGTCTAAATCTAATTTTTTTTCCTATACTTTATAAAAATTGGGAGGTGATCCTTTTACTTTAATTTATCAAAATTTGATCCTCATACTTCATAAAAATTAAGAAATTATTCTAGTTATTCTAGTTGGATCATTCCAATCAGATAGCACTAATAAACCTTGTCATCAAACTGTTGACATGAATTTAATAGTTTAACCGCACAAAATTAACAAAAACCATCAACAATTTATATGCAACAAATCAGTAAAAATAAGCAATTCAAATTCTCATGTTTACTAACAATTGGACTAATTTCTCAATTTTCATAAAATACGAGGATCCAAATTATTTTTTAATTAAAATGATAAAAGAGAGTGATCTAATTTCAAATCCCATCATTTTTTGAGTTTTTTTATTAATTTTATATGAAAAAAATTCGACTTGTCGTCTTCCTGTTGGGAAGAGATAGGGATGACGTGAAATCACAATTTCGTAACCACATAATTTATTTTGGAAAAAACTTATTTTTTAATAATTATTCTGATAAAATAATTACTCAACTGAGTTGATTCTATTACTGTTTTGATTACCTTTAAACCTATTAACTCCAACCGAAATTTAAGCCATTTTTATCTCCATCAAACACAAATTTTCATTTTTTTTTCAGCATCAAATTGCATTAAATTTCATGCAGATTTTTTTTATTTAATTTCCAAAAATAAAAAACCCTTCAATATTTCCCTTTGTATACACACTTCAGCGTAAAAAAACCAATGCTTTTCTTAGAAACTACAAAAGAAATGGCCGAAAAATTCTTAATGGCAGCTTCAATGGCTGCTCTTGTTTGTCATCCTAGTTCCTCCATTAATTGCTTTAAACCCAAACCCCAAACATCACAAAGAACAACATCAAAATCTGCTAAAAAAAATACTGATATTCAAACCGGTTCTTCATTGTCTAAAACCTCTTCTTCTTGTTCTTCTTTTTCCGACACGAACACAACATCGACACCACGATCCCATGTTCCGAATCGTGTTCCATTGACAACAAGTTGTAAGGATTTGTATTTGGTTTCGAGTCTTTTCGAGAAAGATCCGGCTTTTCGTGTCGTTGAGACGATATTCAAATCGGGTTGGGACGTTAAAACCGGGCTTGAAATCAAGAAAATATTGAAGATCAATCATACAATCGATGTTCTCAAAAGGTTTGAAGAATATAGGGAGATTGTTAAATCAAAGAGTTCAAATATAGAGAGATTAGCTGTTGATGGCAATGAAGTGTTAAAGTTTTATGGTACTACTGTTACTTGTTCTTTAGGTATCGATGAATTCTCGAGGATTTGTTATAGGGAAAGTTGTGGGGTTTGCAGGATGATCGGGTTAAGGTTATCGGAAGTTGAAGAATCAGTGGGGTTGAGTGATGATAGTCGATGTGCACATCGGGAAGTTACGAAGGAATGTGGTGTGGATAATAAGGTTCGAGGTAGGAAAGTGGTGGTTGTTTGTAGAGTGATTGCGGGACGGGTGGCTCGGCGTCGTGGACGAGGGGTCGGGCTCGTGGAAGGACGAGAAGGTGGATTCGATTCGGTGGTGAGTTCTTGTACGGATCGGTCGGAAGAACTTGTTGTTTTGGATGCAAGAGCTGTGCTTCCATGCTTTGTGATTGTGTATAATGTTAAACACTCGAAAGGTTACAAAGTCTAGCATGTCTTAATGCCTCTGTTTTTATTTTTAATTTTTTTAATTGGAATAATTAATATTATTCTTTAAATTTTTAATTAATTTATTGTAATTGGAAGTAGCTTGTATTTACAGAAGTGCAATTTTTATGCATTTTATATGAAGGTGTTGTTAGCTATTCAGGTTTGACTCGAAAAAATTAAGATTTGATTCGATTTGATAATTATCAAGCTAAATTAAAGTTCGAGTAATTTGATCTCCTGGTCGAATTGAATTTGAATTATCACAATACTTAAATGGAATAACTTGCAAGCTTCATCAAGCTTCTCATTAATACATTTTTATATTGTGAAATTATTTTTTTACTCTTATCATATAAAAAGAGATTAATTACAAATAAGCTTACACTTGAGTATGAAAATTGATAAATGAATTTAATAAGTTGGATTATGCCTCAAGTCAATCTCAAGCTTAGAAATTGATGTACGAGTTGAACCTGAATAGAATATCGCACCCCAAATTTCAAATAGAGCTTGAACTCAAGTTTACCATAAAACTCGACTCAGTTACACCCCAATCACTACTACAATTATAATCAATGTAAAGAATTATAATCAATCATCATGATGAAATTGATAAACCAAATATATTCATATTTAATCCACACATAATATCTAAATAAAAATAAATCGTACTAGAAACTAAAATTTGTGCTTGATTTGGGTTATTTTAACACTTCTATCGCCACATTTTAAACAATAATAATTATATCTTTCCAAACTTTATAAATACTAATATTCTGTTTTCATATATATTTATATAAATTTTATTATTCATTTTAATATAAATTGTGATAAATTCGTATTATTCATTTCTAAAATTATAGATCTATTGTTAACATCAGAAAACAATTTCGATTTTCATTTAAAGAAAAAGGAAAATCAAAATTCTAGGTATAATATATATTAATTTCAATATAGATTAAATAAACTAATGTTTCAAGGGAAGCAACAATTATAGGAACATCGACACCAAAACCTACAGCTATCAATTTCCTGTTTCATAAAAAATTTGAAGACTTACTAAGTCCAATTGCCGTCTTGGTCCCGATTGAGGCTCCAGTGCCGGGATAATTAATCTGTGCTGCACTTATTACCTCAAGGATAAAAATCCAATCAGACAAGTTATGAAGTAAAAAACTCTACAGGAAATTTAAGAACAAGAATCCGGTGCAAATAGTTCGTTCCAGCAATTTGTTTACTCTTCTGCAACATCTGGTATGGTTAAAATCGACTCTCTTTTGGGCCGATGCTTCTTCCACCTTAGCTTACGCAAAGCCATGATCCAGGACGGAACCTCGCAGCCGGATGCTGCCATCACATTAGCTATGTTACGCAAAAACGGAACATCATCTTCTGTGTAGAAAGTAATAGCTTCTCCGGTCCTCCCTGCTCTGCCGGACCGACCTAGTTGAGAGATTAATTAAACTTCAGTTTCAATAACCACACGAATAAATAAAGACATGGTACTTCCATCTGCTTAAAAAGAAGCAAGTTCTGCAACATACCGATTCGGTGAATGTATGCAGCAGCAGAATCAGGAAAATCGTAATTAATCACACAGTTGACACCTTTGAAGTCCATTCCACGGGCAATGACATCGGTGGCGATCAAAACCCACGTTTTGCCAGCTCGGAAGTCATTAACAACATTTTCACGCTGCATTCAATTATAAGATATCAGGATGAAGAAAATAACCATTCAGAAAGGCAAACGTAAGGTTATACTTTTCGATTATGCACTACAACGAGCACCTAGCCATATATTATGTGAAGGTGAAACATCTTCGATTGTACTTGGAATTCTTTTGTTGGTGCAGCTTCGTTAATAAGCATAGAAATAATCCTTTACCTGTGTTTCAGATAAGTCTGAATCGATAACACCAACTCTAATATTATCAAATTTCAGCTCTTCATACAGTTCCTTTGCGCGTTCTTTGCTTTGTACAAAGATCAAAACCGGAGGATTCAATCTCTACTGTCAAGCATTTTAGAAGATAAACACAAGAATATGGTTAAGACATACTCGAGATAAAAAAAAAAACTACATGGATAACGAGAGAAAAGAACACGATTCCTTTACAATTATATCCTAAACCTCTATCAACTAGAAAACCAAACACAATTTCGAAGGGTAAATAAGATGGATTGTCTATGTGATATATAACATCAAAATGCTACAAAATGTTTCTTTCTCAAACAATAATAGTTGCAAGAGAAACAAGCTTTCTTAGCATTCGTATAATGAGCATACCTCTTGAAAACTTTGCCGAAGTGCAAGTAGTTTCCCTTCTTCAGTTCCGGCAAAAACTAACTTTTGATTAACAGATTCAGAAGCCGTATTCCTGGATAAAATAAAAAAAAGAAGCGTGTCAAAAAGTATTTATCTTTACTACTGAAAAATTATAATCTCATACTTACTTTCTGCCAATAATAACGCGAACAGCATCATGCATTATGGTGCGCGCAAGTTCCTCAACCGAATCAGGTAAAGTAGCACTAAATAATGAGCGTATAATCGAAGGATTAGAACATGCTTTAACCACAGAATCAATCTGCTTTATCAAGCCAAGCTCAAACAGTTTGTCGGACTCATCCAGGACAAGATATTCAACCCTGAAGAAAGAAAAAGAAATTGTATAAAGAAAGCAATATTCAACTATGAACCTTTTTTTCGTTTTAACAATATCAACCCTGAAACATTCGTAAATTGTTCTAACCATTCAGATTAAAACAAAATGTTCTGATCATAGTTTTCTCAAAATCATGAGTGCACTAAAAGCATTCAAATAAATTGCTTATAATAAACCAGAACTAATCCAATAGTCGAAAGAGCTTTTAGCATCTACGTAACTACATACTCATCCTATTGGTCTCTCTACAATCTAAGATGAGAAATTAATTGTATCCATAAAGACGATTATAAACGCCAAACCTGCTCAAATCAAGTTTCCTTTTCTTGATAGCTGAACTCAAGCGAAGTGGCGTGGATATAAGTATATCACAACGCAGCTTTGTCAAATGCGCGCTTCTTATGAGCTTTTTAGTCAACAGTTTTATATAAAAATTATTTCCTTCTGCAAGTTTTTTACACTCTCTGGTCGTCTGAGCAGCTAGCTCACGAGTAGGACACAGTATAACAGCTCTCACACCTTCAGTCGATGCATGCTGATATATGAAGGAAGCTAATCAGGAAACATGACAGTATTTTTTTGCCAACAAATGGTTATCAGGTATTCAAAAGAAAGATACCTTGAGTTTCATAAGCATAGGCGATACAAAAGCCAAGGTTTTTCCGGACCCAGTTGGGGCACAAGCAAAGCATTCTCGACCCTTGCACAAACAACGGCAATACATCATTTCAATTTTCAGTTTATGAGAAACTATAGCAAATCTATATAAAGCAAAAACAACCAAATACTGATCCTTTCACTTGATAACCTAATTTCCCATAAAAGAACATTAAAGATGATAGAAAAGAAAGCAGTAGGAGTTAAATAAAAGAACATACGGATAGAAGAACCGGAATAGCCTGTCGTTGAATTGGTGTTGGCTCTTTAAATCCAAGTTTAGCAAAATTGTGCAATAAATAAGACTCACATCCATATCTGCAGAGAAACCAAATTTAAGGAATAAAGGATAAATTTAAGAAAAGGATAAAGAACAAAACTATACATGAACTTCAATCCAATGTGCAATGCCATGCATGAACGTTGATTTTGTGCAATTTTATACAAGAAATTTTTATTTGATTCAATTTTTACAAACCACTAACAATATTATCAAATTAACACCATTTTACAAATCACTAACAATATTCATTTCTTTAAATGTGTACATTTAAATCAAAATCTAAGCTTCATGTATACATATGAACCACAATTCAAGTTTCACGTGCATAATTGCACCAAATCAAAACTCATGTATCAAACAGCATATTGGAGCAATGTTCATATACAAATTTGATATTTATCCCTTTAAGGAAGAGCTTAACTCATAGCAACCAAAGGCAAAGTCAAATGTCAGCTAAGCTAAAAACACTTCACAATGGAACACATACACTGAGCTTAAGTCCGCGAAACTCTTCAGTGGAGACGCAACGTTATTCCCAGAGACATGAATATTATACTGTTTCCGCAAAATCGAATCTGCCTAGTCTCATCAACAAAATAAGAAAATTACAACAAATATAGTGCACAAAATAAGCAAATTATGCATGAATTTTCAGAAGCAAACCTCCAATTTTAGGTTTATTTTCTTCTTTTCTTTAGAAAGATTATCTTCTCCCTCATCTGTTTTGTTCTCTTCGCTTATAACCAGTGCTTTTTTTGAACTCTTAAAGACATTAAATCCTTCTACCGCTTCTACATTCCAATCAAGCACACACACGAAAACAGTTTCTCATGAGGATTCAATATAGCAGCCAATTATTTTTTCAAAAAAAAACCGAAGAAAAAGAAATAATACCTGAAGCTGCTTGTTTACGCTTTCTTTTTTTTGTAGAAACCGTAACTTCCTCTGAAGCTGGATTTACACGTTCGAACGAGCTCAAATAATCCACTTCATTTTCAGTTTCTTTTTTCTCCTAAACCAAAAAAATTGACAAAAATAAATATTCGTTTAAACACCGAACTCCATAGTAACACTGCGAAAAGAAAAGATAGAGAAAAGAAGAACAAACCTTAAACCGGGCGATCTCGTCGGCGTACTTCTTTTTGTTGAAGCTAGTACCGGCGAACAAGAAGGAAGCGGCTTTTTCCATGGTTACGGCGGCGGCGATGGTGAAGTGAGGGTTTCGGTTTTTTCAGTTCGATTCACACGGTTCTCTCGCTTTTCTCTAGTGTTTTTTGCGGCAAAATTATAATAAAAGGTCGAATAACAAAATTCCGTTTATCATATTATTTAGGTTAAATTTTGATTTAAGTCCCTATACTATGCTAAATGTTGATATTTAATCCTTTACTTCAATTTGATAAAACTAGAGATGAGTAAGAAAAACCAAAAATCAATTTGAATTGAAGTGTTTGGATGATTTTTGAAATATACGTTAAAAATTTATGATTGCTTTTATTTTATTTTATTTCATTTCATTTTTTATGATGTAAAAATAATATATATAATATTGAACTGAACTGAATTATAATTGTCAATTCTAAAAATTTAAAAAAAATAATTGGATCAAATCGAACAAAACCGAACCGATCCCTACTTGTCGCTTTTATTTTTTTTTTGGCAAAATTATAAAAAATGGTGAATAAAAGTAAAAAGATCTCTTCCGTCCATCTCTATATTGATATTAATCAAATTGATTCATTTCAAAAAAATCGAAGCAATTTAGTTCATGTCCATTTTAAAAGTGAGCAACTAATGAGTAATGATAATTGATCACAACATTAACGTTTTTCATCAATTTTATATAAATTTAATTGGTATAATAACAAATTCAGCTTCGTAATTTACACATTCTACCAATTTAGTCGTGATTTAACAAATTTAGCCCGCAATATTTTTGTAAATGTTTAAATATTGAGGTTAATTTTTTTTATTCAGAATCAATGCCAATTTAACAAAATATGTAAACATCGAGGGCTATTTTTTTATTATACTAATCAAAGTTATTCACAATTGACAAAAGACGTTAACTTTCTGATTAATTGTCCTTAATTGCTCACATTCAAAATTGAGAGGGTTGAATTGCTCCATTTTTTGGGAGGGACTAATTTGCTCAAATTCAAATTTTAAAGGGACCGGAGAGGTTTTTTTACCCGCGAATAACAAATAACTTTTTATCATATTATTTAGGTTAAATTATGTTTTAAGTCCCCCTAAATGTTAAAGTTTAATCCTTTGTTTTAATTTAACATAATTCAGTGCTCTATTTTTATAATAACTAATTGCACCAAACATCTCCAAACTATGAACCTCGTTTTGAATTGGTCCCAAAAATAAAAATGTTCTAATTGCATCCTTAAACTATCGATGTTATATTAACTAGGTCATTTTCATTATTATAATAACTAAATTTAAAATGAAAACCTTAAAGAAATAGATCATTGTCACGTAACTTTTAAAAGTAAAAATTAAAAATAAAAAAAAGAGCGAACAATAAAGCTTCAGTAAAAGTTTTAAAAACCTTAAAACTAAAACTTTTAAAAATCTATTTTTACAATATTATTTTTTCTTAAAATTTTCATTTTAAATTATGTCACACAAGGTCTAATATAACATTTAACAATTAAATTAAAGATTTGTGGCAAAAGGACCTAATTGACATAACATTGATAGTTTAGAGATATAATTAGAATAATTTAAAGTTTAAGGACCAATTTACAATGAAAATAATATTTTGGGGATGTTTGGTGCAATTAACTATTTTTATAATGTCATAGTAAGTCCAAATTGATAAAATTGTTAGTTGTTGTAGTTGTGAATTGGATCTTAATTCAATTCGCATCATTGTTGTTGCAACAACTTAGAGAACGTGAGTTAAAACATGTTCGAGCGCATAATATCATCCACTTTAGAGGTTGAGGGTTATGGGTAGTTTAGGCATTGTATAGAAATTTCAATTAATCATGTTCAATTTAATTGACAGGTCAAGGACTAATTTGATAGAAAGTATAAAGTTGAAGGATAAATTTTTGTATTTTTTATCAAAAAGATTTAAATGATTTTCTATTTTATTGTTTGGTTTTTATCTTCTTCTTTTTTAATTTGTTAGAATGATAATTAATTTGACAGAATGTAAAATGAGTAAAATTGAGGATTAATTTTGTTGAATTTTTTAGAATGATGACAGAATTGATAAGACCTATAAACACCATAGAGTTAAAATTATTATAATGCCAATAAAAAATGTCATGTCAATATTCCATTAACGATGCAGTGGAAGAGTGGCCAAAATATCAGCGGGTAATAACATTAATGGTTAAATTGAAAATTTATTAAATTAAGTGAACAAAATAAAAACACATTAATAATTGAGTGACTGCTGATGTAGTTTCTCCAAGTAAATTTAAAAGGTTAAAATTGAATTATAAAATATTAAAGGATCAAAAAATAATTGTACTGTTGTACTAATTTATAATTTTATGATTTTCCAAGACACCTTAGAAGAAATTTTACTATTTTGGGATCAATCCCCCCATTCAATTCGCTTATATATTTGAAAATTTTATTTTTTATCCCATTTATTTGAACACCTTCCGATTTAAAATTTAAATATTATTTAATATTTTATAATATAAAAATAAAATATCTTATTTTTAAATTAGAAAAAAAAACAAAGCGCTATATAAAAAAATATTTTTTTGCACTTATGTAAATAATAAAATAAAATGTGTAAAAAAAATTAAAATTTAGATAATTTGATTAAAATAGCATGATTTAATTTGGAGGGAATAAGCTGTCGCCAGAGTTCTTAATTTGGTTCCTTTTATTTTTCTAAAAATTTCCGTTTTCCTTTTCAATTTTTAGATCCAAATCTATTTTTTAAAATTTTTTATTTATTTATTTTTCAGTTTTTTAAAATTCAAATCTTCAAAAAGAACAAATGGAGGCTTACCATGGGAGAAACAGCGATCCAGAGGAATCGACTCATCTATAGAGCGAACAAGTTGCCGAAGAAGATGTGAAGAAGAAACTAAATGGTCGAAAAGCGAAGGAGGCGACCGCCGATGTGGTAGCTTCACCGGATATTTTACGACGGCGATGGATTTGGGTGGACCGCCAATGGGCTTCCGTTGGGGCACGTTATCGGAGAACCCATGGGCCGCTCCAAATGGAATTCTTCCCTCTTTGCTGCTTCTGGTCGTAACGATAAGTTTTGCAGCAGCGACATTGAAGTTTGTAAGTCTTTATATATAGAATTGGATCTAAATTCTGATATTATAATTTGAATCATGTTTTTTTTAATGTTTTATTTATCAAACATGCAAATGATTGACATAATTTATGAACTTTTATTGCCTGAGTCAGGAGAATGTAAACTTAAGCATAATATATAGGATTAATAGCAAAAAATGACCATTGTTATATTTTGGATCAGGTTTACTTGGAAGCATGGTCCCTTGTGTGCTTTATGGAAGCAATGTTGAAAGACTTGAGTCTGCTCCTGGGACATTTGCACATCATTGCTTGACTTACTCTGGTCTCTATCTGGTTGGAAATACCTTATTCGGCTGGAATTGTCTCGCACCGTAGTTTTCACACCGTAACTGTGTCGCCGTTCGCCGCAAGTTTAATCTAGAGGCAAGTAAATCTCATCCTTCCATCTTCCTTCAACTTTGCTTTTTTTTTTTTTTTTCATGTTATTGATATCAAGATCAAGTTGCATATTAAAGCATAATGTGGGATTGCATTGGTTGTTTTTGATCTAATTCGTGATTTTGGTTTTAATTTATTCGTGTTTGATATCTATATCCTACATAAATTTAATTTCCCTTGTTCTTTTTAGTGGTGATGAAGTCCATTGTTATGTTGTATCCTCATTTTCATGCTCATTGTTGTTGTAGGGCGAGGGATCTTGTTAGTTGATCCCTTTGGTTGCATTTTTATGCATGGAATCAAAATAATGATATAAATTGAGCTCGAATTTAATCTGATCGGTTCATTTAAACATCTTTGAGAGATAGTACCGAGTTAAGATAAGATTTGAACATTATAATTTGTAATCTCTTCTCTTATTTATTAGCTTATTCATGAGGAGAAATAACTAGGGAGTTTTATATAGGTAATCAAAGTAACAATATGAATTGAGCCACACTTAATCCAGTTTTGTAAGTTTAGGATTCGAGTCCTTACATTTTCGGATTGTTTATGTAGAGATAACTAGGACTTCTATGCATAGAACCAAAATAAAAATATGAACTAAACCCAGTTCCAATTCAGTAGGTTCATGCAATAAGCCTTAAGAGATAGCATCGAGTAAGTTTAAAGTATAAATTGCAACATTTTATAAGAATCTTATGCATGGCATTTGAATCTCAACATTTATATTCTCTGGGTGGGCTTTAATGGAGGCTAAGAGGTGCCTTGAGCCCCCAAAATTTTGGAAAACTTTATTTTTCTTTGAAATTTGTTGAAAAATTTAATTTGGCCCCCTTTTATATTTTTGAAAATTTTCATTATACCTTTTAATTTTTTTTAAAAATTTTGATTAAATTCTTCTAATTTTTTCGAAATTTTCATCAATCTCACAAAACTTTAAAAAATTTTAATTAGACCCCTCAATATTTAAAAAAAAATCTCATTAAATTCTTAAAATTTTTGAAAATGTTAACTAAGCTCCCGAAATTTCATCTCAAGATCCGCTACTGTTATGAACCAAACCTCGTCTTAGTCCTGTTAATTCACGTTATCATCTTTAAGAAGTAACATTCGATAAGTTTACAATTTGAATTACATAAAAGGTTTCCGAGATTTAATTTTGTTATTTTTGGATAAACAAAAAAAAAGGGCTCCTTTGAGGCACTGAATGGGTCATGTGGATGCTGTGGTAGCTGTGTGGAAAATGAAGTGCGACGTGAACAATGTGAATCAGCTTGGGACTTTGCTACACATTTCTTCTGCCATATATGTGCTCTTTGCCAAGAAGGCCGCGAGCTCCGTCGAAGGTTGCCTCATCCCGGGCTCGATTCTCAACCTATCTTGGTCATGGTCCCTCCCAGGGACCAGATTATGGGTCGTTGACCCTAATTACATGCTTCTGCCCCTCCGAACGGATTCGAAGGTATAAGTAGGGACCTTAGCCTCTTATTTATTCGAACACTACTTGAATATATAATTTGATAAAGTTGCAGTTTCATCCTTCAAAAATCAAAATTCAATCTCGGCCCTTAACATAAAATTTTCTGACTTTGTTACTATTTACTACCATGTCCTTGCTTTGTCAATGATAGTATTGTTTTATAGATATATGTATATATATGTGTGTGTATATATATATAGCACATATAGGTAGATATGTGGAAGATCTTTTGAATCAATGAAAATTATTGTTTTTATTTTTTATATTACTAATTTGATATTACAATAATATTTTTTATTATGTTATATATTATAACTTTTACTAAATTATATATTTTTAATACCCATGTTTGAATTACACTTTTAATATATGCTCAATATGTAAAACTTATTATTTGAAATCAACAAATATTCATTCGGAAATTTCATATCGAGGATTAAATCATAAATTTAAATATTTTTTTGAGTGGTGTAAATTTAAGTCTTTTAATGGTCCTTTCCAACACTGTAATGCTGAGAAATCATGCATAATTAAATTAATCTGTAATGCATTGTCATGATTTTTAACATGTATGAATTTTATCTGTTTATGTACTATATTTTCCATCACTTTATAATGATATATTTTAATTATATTTAACTATTTAAATAATGAACATTTTACTTTAATTACATGACATATAAATACATTATTAAATAAGTTTTAAAAAATAAACACATAATAACATTGAGTTTCGATTAGATCGGAATTGAGCTGGATCGGATCCTTAGACAAGAGGACAAAGCTTTTCCAATATTATTTTTTTAAGCTAAATTTGACCTTTAACCTTCTAAATAAAGTCGAATTTGAGTTTTAACCTTTTAAAAAAAGTTGAACTGTTATTTTCTGAATGAAAATATTGACTAAAATGTTAAAATTTTAAACATACTAACCTTTATTTTTATTAAAAAATAATTTAGCTTTTTTTGAAAAGTTAATGGACTAGATTTAGTTAGAAAAAGAACAATGACTTAAATGACAAAACATATAAATATTAAAGACTAAATTTAATATTATATCATTTTTTTATCAACAAAATTCAGATCATAGTCTTAACTTCGAACTTCTTATTATTCCAACCACTAGAATGTTGTAATTAACTTGAGGAAATTTAGCCGATTGAGTCTTAATTCAACTGGCATTGACATTGTTGTCAGTCCACAATGACGTGAATTCGAATGTATAGAAGTGCATTATCCTTCTATTTAAGAGTTGGGGGAGGAATTACGGGTAGTTCTAAACATCATATAAAAAAGAACATATATGATACCAGCTTATAATAAGATTAATATTATAAAAAAATTTGAGCAACTTGATTAAATGTGGAGCCTTTCTTCATGAATTCTTCATCTTTCATATATGAGCTAAAAAGTGAAATAAATAAATAAATATATTGCTTAGCTTAGAAGTTCAATATTTCATATATAATTTCAGTGGGCTTTACTTCATTAATTATTAGACAGGTGCATTTTATTGTTTTTTTCTTTTTAACAATGTGACAGCTTGCCACTGCATGGACAAACATTTTTTTTGTTTGGTACAATTATAATCAATAATATTTGATAGTTGAATTAATTTTTAATAATTTTTTAATCGAATCGATGGTTTGATCAGTTTAATCATCGATCTCGCTTAAAAAATATTGATTATAATAAAAAGAAGGAAAGTACGCAATGATAACATCAAAAATTGAACCCTTTAGATCTTTTAACTATTGGTCTAAGGGAGTGGGGTGTACAAACAAATCTTGTTGATGTAATCTCTGTAATTTGACTCGGTGTAAAAAAAATTGTCTTAAAATTTGTAATACATAGATGATTGTATGAAATAACCAAATTTAAATTATGACTTAGATTTTTAAAAAAAATATTTTTTAATTTTTAAAACTTTAATTGAATCTTAGAGTACTATTATCGAATCAATCAAACATTGTTAATTTAGGGTGAATTTGGATGAACGGTGCGTTTGCTTGCGGTTAGTGTAAAAACAATGATGGCGGTGAGATTAGATTCTGTAGCATGAGACAAAAAGTAAGCTAAACGTACCGCACCCAATCGCCCATCCAAAACCATCATTTGTCGTTAGCTTGCGCATTAAAATTTAACTTGAATTTGGCACAGATTATGTTCTAAGTTCATTTACTCTTCGTAAATTTAGAATTTAGTCATTTTACTTTCATTTTAAAAATTTTAGTCTGATTTTTTGGATTTAAAAAAGTAAGTCTAATTGTTAACACTGTTAAAATTATTCATTTATTGCAATATCATTTTTCGTTACATAACTACTAAGTGAGTATTTAGAAAAACATCAAAAGAGAATTTAACAAAAACATTTTAATTATATTAATAATTGAACTTGTATTTTTTATTTTGAAAAATAAATAATTAAATTTTAAATGTACAAAAATAGATTAATATATTAAAATTTAAATTTATTTATTTTAAATATATTTAAATTTTAATATTTAAGGCCTAAATTAATATCAGAATAATAATTATTTATTGCATTTTTCAATATTAACAAACAAAAAAATCAAATATTTTTAATCACAATCACAAATTACAAACAGTAACACAAGCATCGCATGCAAAAATAAAATCCAAAATCAAAATCCCCCAAAAATAGCCCAGAAAACAGCAAATGACGAAAAACCCATTGCCAAAGCATGAAATTTCAAGCTCACCGCACCAGCTGCATCAGCACCCTTAACCGCTGTTTTAGGACTCGAAACCAAACCACCATTCTCCGGAACAACCGGCGCCGGAGCCGGCTCCGGCGCTGTCCCAAAAATCTCCAACGGCAAAAGCACCTTATCCACCTGATAAACCGCGATCCTTCGGTCAGAAAACACACTATTCTCCACCGTCGCATTCACCACTCCGGTCGTCACATTCACTTGGTTCCCCTCCGCCGTCACATTAAGCGGAAACTTCCCACCTTTAACATCCCCAGCTTGGGTTCTCAAAGGGTTACTCGCGGTTTGAAACTGCGACGTCGACATTAACGTCGGGAGTATATGGAACTGAACCAACTGAAGCTTCTCTTGGTCGGAAAGTGAGTTTAACGTCCCGGGTTTGAGTCCGGAGAACGCGTTGTCACTCGGTGCAAACACCGTTATCCCGTCGTTAGGGTCCGGTGTGCTTAGCTGGTTGTTTAGTTGATCAGCCACCTGTGTGGCTTTCAATAGCTTGATGAAAGTGGTGAATTGGCCACCTTTTTCGAGGATGGAAGTGATGTTGTCCACCTTTAACGGCGGCGCCGGAGCTATTTGAGCTAATGTTTTATCCCAAAAGAAGAAGAAAAGAAAGGCAAAGGCTAGCAGCTTTCTCATTGTCTCTTTAGGGTGTGTTTTTTTTTTGCTGTGCTATGGTTTGTTCTTGTTTATTGATTTCTGTTCATAATTTCATATATATATATGATATATTGTTAATATAAATGTTAGGTAAAAGGGGTAGCTTTGGTTGGGACATATTTTTTTGTTTGTTTTATTTAGGGTTAAAATGTTTCAATCAAAAGTGGGGGGAGATTGCTTTTGAATGAAGAAGAGAATAGGATTATTGGGATGAGATTTTAATGTGAACGTATACAATTTTATTTTCAAGAATTTAATTTATCAATTTTTTTTAGATTTTAAAATTTAATTTTAATTTTTTATTAAAATTTTTGGTGTCACATTTCGAAATAAAAAATATACTCACCCAGTAATTATATAATTAAAAAAATGATGTTATAACGAATTTGGATAAAACGATATTAATAATTAAACCTAAATTTTGAAATCTAAAAAGTAAAGAGACTAAAATCTTGAAAATAAAAGTACATGGATTAAATTTCAATTTTTCAAAGAGTACAAGGACTTATGACATAGTTTAACATATAAATATGTGTGTGGTAAAAGGACCTTTTTGGACTCTCAGTTTCGATATTGAGCAAATTGTTACTCATAAAAAACAAAGTAATTTGATCTTTATCAATTTCGAAAATGAGCATCTAAGAACAATTAATCACAATATTATTGTTTTTTCATTTATCTTAAATAGTTTTGATTGGTTTAACACTAAATTTGGCCTTCAAATTTTGCACATTTTGTCTGTCTATATATATTTGAAGCCAGTTTTTTTATATATATTCCTTTTTTAGATTTTTTTAAATTTTATATATTTTTTAGACAATTTTTTTAAAATCGAGATCAAATTGATAGAATATATAAATATTGAGGGCTTAATTTATTAATATATCAATGAAAATTATGTACAAATGATGGAAACATTATTTGTCATTAGTTGCTCGCTTTTGAAATCAATAGGAATTAAATTGTTGTGAATTTTTTGAGAGGGACCAATTTGCTCTCGAAATTAAGAGAGACCTTTCTTACATGGGGAAAATATTTGATGCATTTGAGTCTTATATACTATATATACTATAGGTAAATAATAACACGATGTCTCATCATTGAATAAACAAAAGAAATATTAATTATAAACAAATACTAATAATTTTATTTAAAAACAATTAATTATAAATTAATACTAAAAAAGATGATGGGTAGAAATTACAATCTTTCTCATGAAAAATTTTACATTATTGATTAGAAGTTTAAAAAGGTCGTTGCTTAAGACAAATACATGCAAACATGTAAGAACACACAATGAAAGACTTTTATTAGGTTTCGATATATACTTTTAAGACATGCATGCATACATATAATAACACAAAAAGGTTGAGAAACATACATGCATATATATGTATATATACATGTATATGTATGTATATATATACATATGAGGGGCCTGATATGTAATACAAGAATGTTGTCATCTCATTTATAAGGGCTGTTTTCGAGCTTTTATCTCCGAAGGACACTCAACTGATTACTTATAAATCGGAAACCGATTCGACGACAACCTACTAGACCGGAAAATAGCGTAAGGAACATGTCCTTAACTCATTCGTTGGTGCTGTTGTTGACCTTTATCTCCAAAAGCCTCTCGATCGATTGTCTACAAATCGGGCATCGATTAGTCTGGCATCTCAAGACCTTTGCACAGGAGTTGCACATGCACTGCATAACGAACACGAAATCAGACAATTAGATATCAGTTCGTTTCGGTATGAAGTAAGATGAAGAGATTGAATGGTTTTGAGGGGTTTTACCATATGTCTGCAAGGAAGAACGGTAGTGTCCTGAGGCTCGGTAAGGCAAATAACGCAGTCTTTTCCGGCATCACTTGTACCGACATTATTATTATTGACCGAATTTCTGATTCCGTATATTTCTTGCAGCTCATATCTCATCCCATTTACCCACAGAATCTGTTTCACCACTCTTACATGGTATTCTTCATTCTCTTTCTCGAACACGGCTAGAGTTATCTGAGTATTCTGGGATCCATCATTCGAGTTGGCGGGAAATGCCTCTGCTTTCACTGCCAGGGGATAAATCCCGGCCTCACCCACGTTCAGTAATTCCGATTCCTCGAACATAAAGAAACTGATCCCCGATCCGGGTGGCTGTTGGAATTTCTGTCCTGTACCTTGTTCGAAAGGCACGGTTACTGACGGTTGCATATTTTCTTTCATCGGTGTTAGTTTGCAATCTTCACCTTCTTTTGCGAAGAACATAACGGTCATCCTGTTTCCAGAACAGCAAACACGATATCTTGTTAAGAACTAATATCGGACATAATAATATTCACACACAAAAAAACACCGGAATATCAACAACGGATAGGAGCAACATTTGACCCTCAGAACCTTGATGCATAAAACCGAACGGACTAAACGATTCTTTGCTTTCACATGATGCTAGAGAAACGAAAGTACCATACACAATAAGTATGATGAAGGTTCGGTTTAACGATGAGGGAGCAAACACGACATCTTGTTAAGAACTAATATCAGACACACCAAGATTCACACAAAAATAACAGGCATGTGGACAACGGATGGAAGCAGCATTTGACTCTCAGAACCTCAATGCATAAAATCGATTCTAAGGACTAAACGAGTTTTGCTTTCACACGACGCTAGAGAAACGAAAGTCCCATACACAATAAGTACGATGGAGGTTCGGTTTAACGATGAGGGAGCAAACACGACATCTTGTTAAGAACTAATATCAGGCACAACAAGATTCACACAAAAATAACTGGCATATCGACAGCGGATGGAAGCAGCATTTGACTCTCAGAACCTCGATGCATGAAATTGATTCTAAGGACTAAACAAGTCTTTTCTTTCACACGAGCTAGAGAAACGAAAGTACCATATACGATATATCGTTAGCATAATGAATAAAATTACAACACTGATAATATCGACAAGAACGACGAAGGTTCGATTAAACGACCAGGGATACATATGGGAATAAAAGCTTGCACATATGGTCACTATTTTTCAAGGCCAACCTGATATACCCCAACTTAACTCGACCCCAACTCACCCCGAATCAAATATTAATTTACACACCCCGAACTTGATTAAAAAATTTAAAGCTATATCTGATTGAGATAAAAAATTTATCATCTTAGACTTGTCCATCTCGAAACCCGATTTTAAAAAATCGACTCTATGTCAGATGGGGTCGAAACTGGTCGAGTTTGGTCTTTTGCCATCCCTAGAACTAAAAGCAGAAGGACTAAATTTCTAAAATCTGAAAAGTAAAAGAACTTATGACAAAATTAAACCCTTTAATCATCTGGAAACATAAGCAAATTTTAATCAATAGAAACCCGAACATTACATATGGAGGCCGTTGTACCGTAAGCCTACCCTTTCTATTCAAAAAATGATTAAAAGTTTTATCCATTTCAACAGTAAAATAGGACGTTTGATGAAAATAAGACGTTTGATGAAATTTTTAATGAAAATGACTAATTTATTCATTAATTTCAAGTATAGTAATTAATTTATCTATTCTTTTAGTAAATGGGCAAAATGAAATCTTATTCCAAATACAGGGCTCTCTATGTAAATTTTACCTTTCTAAATTATAAAAAAAAAAGATCGAGTTTGTTTTTTTGGTACCTTCCAGCAACGTTAGCATCAAACGTGAAATTAACCGAAAACTTGCCAGGATTCGACGCATCAGCTGCCAATTTCAAAGTTTCCTTCTTCAAATTAACGTCATTCTTTACGGTAACCGCCTGTTGATGCTCAATGTACGGCACCGGTTCCGGCGCCGGATGCATCATTGCTCCGTAAGGATAACCACCCCAATTGGCATTCCCCATATATGACCCACCTCGATGATCGTACGGTGCTTGATACTGCATCGGCACCGGGTTCTGAGGCGGGTAATAGCCACGAGGGTATTGGTAATATTGCGCCGGGTACGGCGTCGATGCGGCGTAGGCGTAAGGGTCGGCGTTGTACCTCGGTTGCGGTTGAGCGGAGGGATGTGGCGGGTGTTGAGGCTGCGAGGTGTAGATCTGCCGGATGGCGTTCCTCCGTCGCTCGTTCACGTCGGTGCTACTGAAATTCCCCATTTTCGACCTTTGTTAGAATATCAAAGGGAAATCAAAATTGAAAAAAGTTCAAGCAAATATATATATGGGGAAGACTTCTATATCAAAATTGAATCAAATTTCATGAAAAAAATTTCTGGGTTTTGCTTCTTTTTCCTTAAAAACAAACAGAAAATAAAAAAAATAAAAAATTGTTTGGGAGAGAATTAGATATGAATGTTTATTTTGCTCTGTTTTTAATGTTAGTTTCCTTTAGTTTTCTCTGCCAGAGATAAGTAAGACAGCAAACCGCGTTTTTTCTTTTTTATTATTTAGTTATTTTTATTTATTTTTAGGTTTATTCTTAAACAGCTCCCTAAACTATATCTTAATTTCTAAATTAGCTCTTAAAGTTTTTTTTGTAAAAAGTGATATTTAAACTATCAATTTTGTCCCGGTTTACCAAAAATAATATCACCCAATAAGAACATGACAAGCGGCATATTCTTATTGAATATTATACAGATCAGATGAGATAAATTTGATAGTTTAAGTATTTGACTAAAAAGGCTAAGGATCCATTTGAGAATTGGAGTCCAATTCAAGGATCAATTTATAATAAATCTTTAATTTTATATGGTAAAGTTTTATTAAGGTCCCTATATTGTGCATTTTTTTTGCAGATTTAATCACTCTACTTGCTATAATTTGATCATTTCAAGTCACTTTTTGAAATTTGTATTTTCATTCTTTATATTAATTTTTTCGTGAATTCCATCAAATATTTTGCAATAAAATATATCTAATTGTACAAAAAAATTATATATATATCATATCATCACATATTTTAAGAAATGCCCCATTAAATTATTTTAAAAATTAACGAAAAAATTGACCAAATTAAATAAAGGGACTAAAAATAATTAAATTACAATAGAGGGATTAAATATGCACAAAAAGCATAATACAAGGAGTATATAGAATTTGACCAAATTAAATTCCCCAGTTTTCATAATTTAATAACTTTTACGTTAATATATCTCGTCTTTATTATTACAGTTTACGACAAAATACCGAATCGTTGTCGGATTCAGACAGCGTTCCATGCAGATGGCACGTAGTAGATTTTGGTCTGAATTTTTGGCAAATTAAGATTTTCTCTTTTCTTTTTTGCATCAAACCTTTTGAATTTAACTTTTTCTTTTATCAATCAAAATTTAAAAATTACAAAATTATTGAGTTTAAAAAATAATAATAATGCATTAAATATAATTTGAAATTAATTATAACTTTTTTTGCCAACTTTATGTAAATATAAAATTTATGTAATAAAATTTACATGTTATATAATTTATATCGCATAAAATAAATATATAATAATATTATATTTAAACATTAAAAAAAACATGTTAAAGTTGTCTAAATTTATAATTTTAATGAAATGAAAAAACATCTAAAATATTAAAATAAAAAATATAGACTGATTTAAAATAAGTTTGGTGTATTCATATACATATATATATATAAGTTTGAGCAAAATTTTAAATTCATGTATTTTAACGAACATAAAGCATATTAATAACGTAAATAAATTCAACCCATACTGACATATGAACACTGCTAAACACGATCATGTTGGATACTTAATCATAAATAAAGTTCTATAACATTAATTTTATATATTCTTCAAATTGGAGAAAAGAAAACCTTACATATTCATTAGCATAAACCCTAAACAGAATAATATACCTATATATATATAACCAAAGTTAAGTTGATGAACGGTTAGGATCAGTGGATGAAGTAGGGTTAGATTTGAGCTCATGGAGAAATCTTGTGATCGTATGCACCAAAGCTCCTCCATTATTCTCATCACGTGGTTGAATTCCAGTTAACGTTGTTGCGGCTTCATTGGAACTGGAATTGCTCCCTCTACCGCTCTATAGAAAATATATGGGTAATATTAAATTTAGTCCTTAATATTTATATTTTTTTTGTTAATTTTATTCTTATGTTTTCAGCTAAATTTGATTATTAATATTTTAAAAAAGAGTTTAATCGTTTTTTTAACGAAAATACTGAATAAAATATTAATTTGATGCAAAACCGAATACTAAACCTCAAAAATATTGTATACTATCATAGAGGGAATAATTTGGTCATTTACTTTTACAATGACTAGAGATGGACCCTAATGGTGACCGGGGGCAACGCCTCAAAATTTTGAAAAAAAATCATTTCTCCCTTGAAGTTTTTAGAAAATTTTAATTAAGCCTTCAAGTTTTTAAAAATTTTAATTAGACCACTCAATTTTTTAAAAAGAATTTCTCATTAAACTCCTAAATTTTTTTAAAATTTTATTAGTCCCCGAAACTTAATCTCAAAATCTGTCATTGGCAATGACATTAGTTAATCCAAATAATGAGACAAACTAAAAGAAGGGGTCAGGGCCTCACTTGGTATCGTTCCTACTAAAGACCCTCCAAATATATGAAAAAACTTAGGAAAGAACCATACCTATATACCAAATACATATACATATTCGACATTTACACTCAAATTACCGAGTTACGTAATCCTTTATATATATTTTATAAAAAAGGGAGGAAAACTAGAAAGACCTAAAGAAATTTACCTTTCGTCGCAATGGTGGCCTGGTTCTAACATCCATGGACTCAACAAGCTCATCGAACTGAAACAAAACACACCCATATACATACATATATGTGTGTATATATATATAAATCTTGAAAGTCGGTACTTTTTTGAAGATGTAAACTTTTAATATAAGTGTAGCCAAAATCAAGGATTAAGATATTGGCATTAAAGAAATTGTAAGTACCTGCTTTATAATTGTTTGATACTTCTTTAAACACTGGTATAGCCTTTGCTCTTCTTCAGTGGACATTATCCTCAAGTTTCTCAATTATCATATATGTTGAATGAATAAGGCAATTAAAAAGCTCACTCAGCATATATATATATATAATACATATATCTTCTGCTTGAAGATTTTCATATATATATATGGGTTAATATATATTTGATACTTGGTTTTACTTCAATATTCAATTTGGTATACGAGGGATTCACCTACACTCGTGTAAACTTAAGCGAATTTACACCGTTTTGTAACTTTTTATACGATTAATATATTATTTGATACTTGAGTTTTACTTCAATGTTTAATTTGGTAGCTAAGCTTTTTGTTTGTTTGTCTCCATTAAGTACCTAGGTTTTTTTTTTTACAAACATTCATAGAGTCACATGATATTGTTTAATCTAGATACTAAATTGAACATTAAAACTAAACACGTATACCAGTCGATATAATAACCCTATATATATATCCCTTATGTTTTAAGGAGTCAATGGAATGCAATTAGTATCTATGATTTTACTAGAGCACATGTGTCAAACATTGTTTAGTTGCGTGATACTGTTTAGTCTGGATACCAAATTGAATATTAAAACTAAACACAAGTACCAAATTGAGTATTAAAACCAAACATATGTATCAAACAATATATTAACCCAATATGTGTAAATCTTATGCTTTAAGCAGTCAATGGAACGAAATTCTTGTGATGGCAAAACATTATCAAAGGTTTAGTGTTAAGACTGAGGTTGTCAGTCAATCCCAGAAATAATTTACGAAAAAAAGGACCAATTGAGAAAGAGAATAAATTAGTTGCCAAAAATAACAAAGTTCAACGTTAATTCTTAATCTACGTTACTCGAATTCGAAAGGAATGTTATAAACATCTTATTCGAGATGAGTATTATAGATGTTAAAGAGATGATAGATTCATAAAGTGAAAGTATCTCGTGATGCCTAAAAAGATGAAGTCATGGCGAGCAAACTAAAGAGTTTGCATGCAACTAGACTCGTCTCGATAGAGTCAAAAGACAAAACCTCCCACGAAAACAGTATCGAATTTGTTGTGGGTTTCAAGTTTAGAATCAATGATTTAGATCTAGGGTTCATACCAAGTTTCAAATTTAGGGTCTAAGATTTAATGTTTGAGTTTAAGAATTAGAGTCTAATATAGATTTAGGCTTAGGACATTTTGTTTAAATAAAGTCATTAGTTTTTATTTCATTAATGATCTATTATCACGTTGTTGTTCAAAGTCGATGCAT
Organism: Gossypium hirsutum; assembly: GCF_007990345.1. NCBI lineage: Eukaryota > Viridiplantae > Streptophyta > Magnoliopsida > Malvales > Malvaceae > Gossypium > Gossypium hirsutum. Next base: position 72,435,203 of record NC_053447.1, on the reverse strand, counting down.
GAAACTCATGCATGACGATGCATTAAATATTCACCCTTTAAATATACTCCATGTTATACTGAAATTGACATTTAATATCAAAATCTACAGTTAAACTAAAAGAAAAAATCCTTTTTAATATTAAACCCAATCATAATATTTTGAAATTTAAGAATTAATTTAGAATAAATGAGATAATTTGAGTAAAATTATATCCTTTTTAACAATCATATATATTTTTTGGTGAAATCATATATATATATATGTGTGTGTGAAGATCAAGTGTTTTTTTTTCCATCCACATGAAATGTGGGAATTTCAACACCGTAAAAGTTATTACAAAGACAAGAAACATATGCCCAGAATTTCAGGTTAATGTAATAAAAAAAACATTTCTTTGTTCAACAGATGACCATAACGTATCAACAGTATAAATTTCATGTGAAAGAATTTATTAAGTATAATAATATTCCATAAGCGTTTTAAAGTGTGTATTATATTGCCAATCATTTAAAACATGCATTATTTTACCGTTTGAACTTTGGAAATAACATTATCAGGAGGAGTAATCACGAATCTCGAATATGAGTAGTAAAACGGACATGAAGTATATTAAAAATATTCTAAGAGTTTAATGAAATTTCAAGAAAAACTGAAGGGTTTAATTAAATTTTTCAAAAAAATCGAGGGTTTAATGAGAATTTATAATAATAATAATAAAACTTAGAAAGCCTTAATTGAAATTTCAAAAATTGTGAGAATTGAATGACTTCGATAATTTGAGAATTTGGGGGACAGGTCTCTACTCCATTACCATCCGCCTCTAGCTCATAATCTATGCTAAATTTATGACTTCGATAAACACGATGATATCGAATATGGGCATCATAGATGTGTTATCAGCTATATAATCATATAATACATAGAACATATATCAAGTTAAATGTTTAGTGTTATTGAATCATACGATACTCGAAACATATGAAAATTAAAATATTTTGATGTTTATTATCGGCTTATTATTTCCTCTTTTTAATCTAATCTCCGACATTGAAAAGAACGAATGGGGCATACTGTTGAAACACGACGGGTACGATGAGAATGTACGTGAATTTCAAAGAATCAAAGAAGGCTGGAGTTGACGACTAGTAATTAACACTCACGCCTCCACCAAGACTTCGCCATGGAGACATGGATGGATTAGCCATCTGAATCTTACGCACCAAACAAAACTTTAAAGCTATATATTCCTAATAGTTAAACCTGAAGCCCCTCGATCAACCGCTTTCTATGTCAAACAATGTTCGCTTTTCACAACCCTGCCTTGCTCACCAAACAAAGCCTCGAGTGCTAAGTCGTCAACACGCCACGAAAGGTTACCGACGTAGATGCGATTCGAGGCACCCGTAGTTGCCACACCTTTTCCCCCTCTAGGAGAAAATTCTTTGCGAGGAAGTGGAGGTTCAGAATTCACCATGCCCTCTATGAAGTTGCATGCATACATACATACATACATACATACATACATACATTTGATGATAAAACTTTTTCAATGCTTATGCAATGAAGCCCATATTGCTTTAATTCAAATGCATGACTTAATTAAACTACCCAATGACAAGCATTTCTGATCTGAAGTTTCATTTATGCATACACACTCATACATGGGTGCATGCGTGCATACCTACCTATACATACATTATTCTATGCATAACTACTTACATACATGCGTTTTATATGTGAACCAGTCAGTCCTTGAGAAACATAAGAATGAACCAAAAATAACGGCATTTCTAACTAATAATGAACTTGGAGCCAGAAGAAGAGGAGGAGGATGGGTTTCTTTGTTAAAAGCGTGAAACTTTGATGAGCCAAAATTTTGATTCATTTAATTGGTTTAATCTAATTTGATTATATAAATTTAATAATCTAAATTTATTCAATTTGAATTCGTATTTAACTTGGGCATAAACTCGAAACAACACAAATCCAAAACTAACTCGAAATAATTTGAATCGTTCGGTGGTGGAATATGCCATTAAGTTTTAAGAAGTTTAATTAAAATTTTCAAAATTTTGAGGGTTTAATTAAAATATCTAAAATTTTGGAGGTTTAATTTTTTTAAAAAAAAATTGAGAGGATTGATAAAAATTTCCAAAAATTTTAGAAGGTTTAATTAAAACTTTGAAAGCTTTTTGAGAGCTTAATTAGAATTTTTAAAAATTTTTAAGGGCTAAATGAAAATTTCATAAAATTTTGGAAGCCAATGCCACTTCTGGCTTGTTCCTCAAGTGAAATCAAATATTGACACAACATGAAAATCTTAAATCTCAAGCTTAACTGATTCAAACTCAGAACGATCTCAACTCAAATTTACTCTAGCAAAATTTATCCAACTCGTCTAATTCACAAATCTAAAAAGATATCCATTTACGTCAAATTTAATATTTTTAAAAATATATTATTTTCTAAAACAATATTTTTAAAAATAGATAAACTCAACCTATTCGATTTATTATTAGAATGAAAATTTGAACTCACATATTTAAATTATAAAAAAAATAATAACTTTTTTGGCCATTCATTTATTTTTTTCTTTTTTAATCATTAAATTTATATTTTTTGTCAAATAACCCGAAATGGATGGAAAAGTTAACGTTTATTAACTTTGCTGACGTAGCATATATGTGGACTGACACGTGGATGACATGTCAATATTTAATTAATTTTTAAGTACCAATGGCAAATTTAGCCAAAAAAAAATTAAAGACATGATCACATGTTATAATGGGATAATTAAAAATTAAGGACATGGTTGGCCAAAAAATTTAATGAATTTAATTATGCTTAAATTATTTAAATTTGACAATTAAAGATACAATGAACCCAAAAGACAAAAGCTTATTAATACAATGAACCAAAACAAAAATTTGAGATACGTGTACTCCCAATTTATTCGGATTTAGTACGCAAAAAATGAGATCAAATTTTGTTTTTAGCCCCTATATTATGTGTAAGTTGTGATTTAATCCATGTATTTTAATTTGGTCGATTTTAGTTCCCGTATTTTTCGAATTTTGAATTTTCAAGGTTGATTTAAATGGTAGCAGGGATGAATTTAAGGGCAGACCCTCCAAAAATAAAAAATTAATCTTTCAATCCTCCTATAAATAGTAAATTATTTTAGTCCTTGAAATAAGTTTGAGATCAAGTTTTGGATAAAGTGTTTTTTGTAAGTTTGAGTTGGCCCAAATTATTATTTAATAATGTGAATATTTTTATATATAACATATAATTATGAAATATATTTAAATTTTTTGATAGACCCAACTTATAAAATATTCGTAAAAATGTCTACAAGGAAAGGTGGTCTCCCCTTCGCTCCTTTTTTCTTGGGTCCATGTGAAATTATTACATAAAAATGGTTAAATTTCACATCAAGTCCTTATACTTTTGGACTTTTAAATTTTAGTTTTTCTACTTAATTTATTTAAAAATTTAGGTCCAATTGATAATATTTTTAATTTACTTTTATTAAATCTGAACACGTGTTATCAATTAGACTATTTTTTATTTATAAATTAGATTTCTAAATTTTGAAATGTTACGTATTCAACTTTAAGAAAAATCATCCATTATCAAAGATATCAGTCGAACTCTAGCTTTCAAATAAAAATAGAGAGACTAAATTTCAACAGTCGAAAGAATAGAAAGATTGAAGGCAGAATAAACCCATAGATATAGGTTATGTAGTAAGTCCTGTACTTTGATAAAATTTAAGATTTAATCCCTATACTTAAAAGGTTGAAGATTAAGTCCTCTCACTCTTCTAATTTATAATTCTCAGTCCAATCATAATTTTTGTTAAAAAAAATTGGTCAAATTTTGTCAACTTAGCATATTAATTAGGTTGTCCTCATATAACATTAGATATGATTGACAGAAAATAAATATGTTAAAATAATATATTCTGATAGAACCTCCCGAAAACGATAATGATTGGACTCCAATTTTCAAATTGAAAAGGTAAGAGGATTGGATTTTTAACATTTAAAATATAGGGACTAAATCTCAAATTTTGTAAAAATAAAAAGGCTAATAGCATAATTTAACTATATTTATTTCAACTTCCATGTGAAAGCATATTAAAGTTAAAATTAATATATAAAGTATATCACATGTCAAAAAGATTGTCGTACCATCTTACATATAAAAAACATTTTAATTTTTATCAAGTAGCATTAAAAGTAAAAATATGAAAATGACATTTAAATACATTTAAAATAAAAACAGAGTTGATAACGTTGAAAACCTAAATCTAACTCTAAATGTGCCGATTGAGTCTTAACTCGACTGGTATGGACATTGTTATCAATGTAGGAGGACGTGGATTCGAGTTAGAGGTGTTCATGGGCTAGGCCGGGCCCATAAAAAAATTTTGGCCCGCGTCCTAGGCTGGGGCATGGCCCGGCCCGAAACATGGGCCTAAAATTTTGTCCATACTCAGCCCGGGAAAAAATTCTTAAGCCCGAGCCTGGCCCAGCCAGGTTCATTTTTTTAATAAACACCAAAATTTTATTTTAAAAATAACAAATAAAAAAGTGTTTTAAAAATATTTTAAAATTAAAAAAATTATATTTATTATAAATCGGGCCGGGCCGGGCCTGGGCCAAAAAAATTGTGCCATTTTTTTGCCCAAACTCATATGATTCTAAAATTCTAATTTATGACCTAATCTTAAATAAATAAAAAAGAAAATATAACTTAATAAATAATAATAAAATTCCTAAAATCTAACTTAATAATCCTAATTTAAAATTCTTGAAAGATACCCTAATGTAAAACTTTATAACCCAAAATCTATTTTTAAACATCCTGTATATTTAACTGTGTTGATCTGTATAACAGATGTCAATTTTAGGGACCAAAGTGATTAAAAAAAATTAGGGGCTAATTCAATAAAATTTGTCAAATTAGAGGCTAATCTATATATTAAGTCAATGAAATATATTATTTCCAAAAACTTCACATCCTTTATAAAATTCACAATTTAGTACGGACCAACTTCCTTTTGTTATTTTTTAATTTCAGCATTTGATTTTTATTAAATTAAGATGGTGAAAGTTTTGGACTCAATTATTGTACATTTTATATTCTCAAAAAAAAATTATACATTTTACAGCTCAAAAATTGCAAATTTAATGAATTATAACATAAATATTGTTTTATTTTCCAAATATTACGTAATAAAACATATTTCCCTTTTGATAAAAAATGATAAATAAAAATTAAACTTTTTTTTGTCAATTTCAGGTTGATTAAATAAAAATACATTAATGTTTTCGAATATTTTATAAATATTTGGGTTTTTCATATTTGGATAAAAAAATCATTGAAAATAAGACTTTTAAATTGAGATATTTACTTAAACTATGAAATATATTATAAATTAGTCCTTAAATTTTAAAATATTTTAATTTAATTATCAAAATATTAATATTATACCAATCAGGTCCTTTAATTAGTTTAGCCATTAGCTTGCGTGTTAAATGTCAACTCAATTTTGTCGTGAAACATGTATACTAAATTGTAAACACATGTATGTATACATGTTACGTAGACGGATCTAAAACAATGTTTTAATAACTAGACCAGTGATCTAATTTGTCAAACCATCAATTCCCGGTTCAACTGATTTGGACGCTAGTCCAATAATAATTATATAATTCATACTATTTAAAAGAATTAAATTAAACATTTTATAAAATCGGTTCAACCATCGGTTTTTTATTTTGGTATTTGATTTTTTACTAGTTCCGAGCATTTTGCTTAGTGGCCAATTCAACCCTTATGTTTGGGCTAGTCCAATCGATCAGTTCTTGGTCCACCAATCCGACTAATTGGTTCTTGATCCATTGGTCTGATTAGTCTGATTCAGATAACACTAATTCGAATGTTAAAATAAAAACATCCCAAATTTTACTAACATTGTCCATTTATGTGTTATAAATTATGTAATATGATAAATATGTTACAAACTTAGAAAAAGGACCGAGTCAAATCGGACCCTATGTTTGAGCCAAAATCTAACTCATTTTTAAATGAGCACAATTTTTTACTTAAGCCCGTTTTCAAGGTTAATATTTTTGTCTAAACCCTCCCAAATTCTAAATGGGCCTTCACATTTGAGCAGATAACAACCCTTGAAAAAGTCTAGTACATATTACATAGACATCTTAGACCCGAAAGTTAAAATAAAAGCCGGCCCACATTTTTTTAACACTATCCATTTTTGTTAACACGTAAGATTGAAAATATTCATGCATTAAATATACACGTGTTTCGTAATTTGATATACATGCTTTAAACATACTCCACGTAAGATCCAAACTAACATTTCACGTTTAATTTGACAATTAGGGTAGAAAAGATATTTACAGTCCCTCCCATTTTTGAATTGAGCAAACTGGTTCCTTTGAAAAAAATTAAAGCTATTTAGTCATTGCTAATTTTGAAAGAGAGCACGTAAGGACAATAACTCACGACGTTAATGTTTTCCATCAATTATACATGAATTTGATTGATATAATAGTAAATCTAGCCCTCATAGTTTAAACATTTTGTCAATTTGGTATTAATTTAACAAATTTATCTTGACACATTTGTGTGACTTTGTAACTATGGAGGCTAAATTTGTTGAATTATTTATAATTAAGGCCAAAATGATAAAATATGTAAACACTGAAGGCTAAATATTGACAAAATATATTAATGTCATGAATAAATAATTGTCTTTAGTTGCTCACTTTTGAAATTAATAGGGATTAAATTGCTCTGAAATTTTTCGAAAGGACTAATTTGTTCAATTTCGAAATTGAGAGGGATTGAAGAGGTCTTTTTACCGCAATTCGGATGACAAAAAGACCTAATTTTAAGGACCAATTTAAAATCTGAATGAAAGCTTAGAGATCACTAGTGAAATTAACCCACATATATGTTTTTAGACAGATGAGATAAAAAGGAGAGAAAAAGAAAAGTAGGGGAAAACGTTAACTGTCTTTTAGACCTTTCAAGTTTCAATTTTGTTTTTTTTGTTCTTTTCTTTTCTTCTGTTTGGTTAATGGTAAAAAAAAAAAAAACGCTTTTCTTCAACATGGCTTGAAATGGAGCCCACACCTTTGAAATATATATCATGCAATCCCAGTATCCATCTCTCTATATATTTAACACCCTTTGTTTTTTTCTTTCTTTTTCTCTCTCTCTGTTTGTGTGGAAAAAAAATAAAGAAAATGGTGTCATAAAAAGAAGAAGAAAGCATCTTCTTCAAAGATTTACTCTGTTAAAACCCCCATACTTTTGACAGAGATTGCCAGAGAAAAGGATAGCAAATAAAGCTTTAAGAAAACAACCTTTCATGAACTTCACCACAAAGGTAAAATAAATTAAAAGAAAAGTTTTCTTTACAATCCCTAATTTTAGCTTCGTGTAGCTTCTAATTGTTATGTTGTTCTTTTTTAGCTTTCTGGGTTTTCTTCCTTTTATGTATATAATCCACTTTCAATTTTTTTTATTCTATTGTATTTTATTGAGTTGAATCAGATCCATAAAACTTGAATTCTCTTTTGATTTTAGTTCTTGAGGGTTTGGTTCAATTTTGGGATTCTTTTTGGGGGGTTTATTGAAGATCTGAACTTCTTTATTTTTGGGTTTTTTTTTTATGTACTGATATTCAATTACTATTGATTAGCATTAATGGTGAAACTGAGTTTAAAAACTGAAAAAAAAAATGGTGATGGTGCTTTGAATGCTTTGCTTGGTTGAATTTAATTGACACTGTTTTTGTTTTGGTGAAATAAAACTAGTTTGTAGTATATATAGCTTATGAGATTCACTGTATGTGGACTTTAATGAATTTTGCCTCTGGTTCAAATCCGTTTTTCGCCATTTTTAGACTATAATCTGGTTGTAATTAATCTTTAGATGTTGATTTTAGAACTTTGAATTTTTTTTTTTGTTTGTGTTTGTCCGGTTTGATTGATTTGGATCCGGTTTTTTATTTTCCAGGTGCATTTGAAGGACAGTTCGTTGTTATTGTCTTGATTACGACTGAGAGTATCTTTCGTTTATGCTGGTTCAAGTCAATTTCTTGCCTAAGGTCTTGACAGTATCGTGTTAATAAATTGGATTTCAAGCATTAAATCGGGATATCATAATTGCAGCTAGTGCTGGAATGTAAAGTGCATTTAGATCCCTGCTAGTCGTGCTGTTGCATATACATTCGTTTGCTAGTTAAGCTTCTAGAAAATGGGCTAGATGTGCATATCGTCTTGAGGTTTAGTTTTCATGAACAACCGTGTAATTGTGTAGTTCGTTGAAGCGTTTACGGTTCTTTTTTGCTATTCCGAAGTGTTGTTGTGATTTGTAATTTAGCAGCATGGAAGCCGAGGCAGGGAATGTGAACCTCCAACCTGGTGGTGTTTATCGGTTGCTTCCTGCTGTTTTACCTGTTCTTCTAATAGCGATCGGGTACATCGACCCAGGGAAGTGGGTTGTAACTATCGAAGGAGGTGCTCGTTTTGGTTTTGATTTGGTAATCCCAATGCTTCTTTTCAATTTCGCTGCCATTTTGTGTCAATACCTATCGGCTAGAATCGGTATAGTCACCGGAAAAGATCTTGCTCAGGTACAGTTCGTTTGTTTTTATCGTTTATGCTTATTGCAATGTTACTTTCTCATGCTTTGGCTGAATGGATTAATTGCTATTTTAGTACCTTCTAAACGTGAAAAGTTCAATTTAATTCTTTTTAGCTTGTTTTAAATAGAAAAAAAAATGTAATTTTAGCCCCTTTCAAAGTTACAAAGTACAGTTAAGTCATTTTAATACAAAATTTTTAGCTTTGGCCCTCCCAAAGTTTGTAAGTTTTATCTCGGCCCCCATCACATAATTCCTAGTTTTGCCCCTGGACTTTCATGCCTTTTTGTGATTCTTATTATGATTTTATTTTTTTTCCTTCTTCGGATGATAGATTTGCTGTGATGAGTACGAGAAAACGACTCTAATTTTCTTAGGAGTTCAAGCAGAGCTTTCCATGATTGTATTAGACCTTACTATGGTAATAATTTCCAGCTGCCTTCTGCAATTTATTATGAACTAAGGCTACCGTATCAAGTGATATTTATTTTTATTCTCGAACTACTGTTCTTATTTCACCAGGTTTTGGGTGTTGCACACGGGATAAATCTTCTCTTTGGGATTGATTTGTCAACAAGTGTTTTTTTAGCTGCTCTCGATGCTGTTTTATTCCCGGTTTTCGCCTCTCTCTTGGTAAAGCCAACCTGCTTCTTTTATTGCACAACCTCTTTTTCAACATCATCAACAACGATCTAATCGGTTTCCGATAATTAGGATCACTGCAGGGCAAGTTTACTATGCATGTATGCAGCTGGTTTCGTATTGCTTTCTTATGTTTCCGGAGTGCTCATCGGTCAACCCGAAATTTCTCTTACCATGGCTGGGATGCTAACTAAGTTGAGTGGCGAGAGTGCATTTGCGTTGATGAGTCTCCTTGGAGCAAGCATCATGCCCCACAATTTTTATCTACATTCTTCTATTGTTCAGGTATCTCTCATTGGACTGCTTATATATGTGTATGTATGTGATTTGTGTTTATACGTATCTTATTTTGGGCTTCAGTATCGGGAATCCTATATCATTTGGAAATTTCATTTCTCTAAAGAATTCGATTTTCTTTTTCCCGACAAAACTTGGGTTTAAAAAGCCTTTTCAGAGTCTTCACTTTCCGAATCAAAGGTGTTATATATAGGGGCGAAGGGAGGGAAGGCAAGCAGGGTCCTTGGCCCCTCCTAAAATGAAAAATTGTGCTTCTACTGCTTGAAGCCTTATAAAATTTTAAACAAATGAATGGTAAAATTATAGTTTGGTCCCACAAAAATGATAAATTTTTTATTTTAGTCCTAAAAACTACAAAGATATATGCCAATACAATGGTGAAATTGCATTTAGCTCTCATAAAAATATGTAACTCAATCTCGTCCCCCCAGAAAAAATTTCTGGCTTCTCCCCGCACACAAATATAGTGTGGTTTTCTAGACTTTACAATTTTCGACTCAATCATTGTCGATTTTCTGAACTTTTCTTCTTATGTTACGCAGCAGTATCGAGGACCGTCAAATATTTCAAAGAGTATCTTATGCCACAACCATTTCTTTGCCATCGTATGCGTCTTCAGTGGCCTTTTTCTCGTAAATTACTTGCTGATGAACTCGGCCGCAAATGTCTTCCATAGTGCCGGCCTCGTCTTGCTCACTTTTCAAGATGCTATGTCACTACTCGAACAGGTTTTTCTCTTTTTTTTCTGATAAGCTATTGGTTATAATGACATTTTACGAGTTGTTTCTATATATTTCTTGATGTTAAAAATGATTGAAACAGGTGTTTAGGAATGGAGTACTGTCCATAATCTTTATGCTGGTTATGTTCTTATCGAATCAAATTACTGCATCAACCTGGAATCTCGGAGGGCAAGTTGTTTTGCACGATTTCCTCGGGCTTGAAATACCGGGTTGGCTTCATCGTGCAACAATCAGAAATATTGCATCGGTTCCGGCTCTTTATTGTGTTTGGACTTCCGGAGTCGAAGGGATATATCAGTTGCTTATCTTCACTCAGGTTATGATGGCTCTTTTACTTCCATCATCAGTGATCCCTCTCTTTCGGGTTGCTTCGTCGAGACCGATCATGGGTGTCTATAAGATATCTCCAGTTGTTGAGTTTCTGGCACTGACTACATTCATGGGGATGCTCGGGTTAAAGATAATATTCGTGGTAGAAATGATTTTTGGGGATAGTGATTGGGCCAGTAATTTGAGATCGAATGCTGGTATTAGCATGTCTGTTCCGTTTGTTGTTCTTCTCGTAACTGCTGGTGCATCGTTTTCTTTGATGCTTTGGTTAGCTGCTACTCCTTTAAAATCCGCTAGTTCCTTGTACGAAGTTCAAGCATGGAAATGGGACTTGAATAGAACTGTTCCCGAGGCAGCTATAGAGAGAGAAGAAAATGGTTTAAGTGAAACTAGATATCATGGAGATGGACCTGCTCGTATTGGGGAAAGATCATCAATACCCGAAAAGTCTACTGAGAGTAGTTTGGATTTATGTTCTTCGGATTATGATCTCGATTTGCCCGAAACAATTATGGAGTCTGACCAGGAAATATGTTTGAGTACTGTTAACGAGAACTCTTCTAATATTATACAGCCTAGTCCCTCTGTTTGTAGCACCGAGGAGTCCGTATCTATAACTGATCCAGCTTCAACTGTAGTTAACGAGGCTGCTGGCGATGATTTGCCGAGCACTAAAACTCCACAGATTGAATCGACGAATCCCATGGAGAGAACAGTGAGTTTAGAGGGAGATCTCCTGATCGATGACCTCGGAGAAACTTGGGAGCCCGAAGAGCCATCAAAACCTCCTTCGGGAAGTATCTCGTCATTAACATCGGACGGCCCTCCTTCATTCCGGAGTCTCAGTGGGAAAAACGATGACTGTGGGAGTGGTACCGGAAGTCTCTCTAGATTAGCCGGATTAGGTCGTGCTGCAAGGCGTCAATTAGCTGCCATTCTTGATGAATTTTGGGGACAACTATACGATCTTCACGGCCAACCTACCCAAGAAGCAAAGAAACTCGATGTATTATTAGGTATTGATTCTAAGCTCGTAAAAGTGGATACTACCGGGAAAGAACATGGTGGGTATTTCCCTTCAGTAGGAGGAAGAACATCCGATACACTGATCAGTTCAAGTCCGTATGTGTATTCAAGAGGATCATCTCCAATGTGGTCAAGTCACATGCAATTATTAGATGCTTATGTTCAAAATTCGCGCCGTAATGTTGATTCTGGTGAAAGGAGGCACTCTAGTTTACGAACTGCAATGTCCGGTGACACATGGGATTATCAACCAGCTACGGTACACGGATATCAAATGAAATCTTATCTGAATCGAATTGCGAAAGATAGAAACTCCGATAGCTTTAATGGTCAAATGGAGTTACAAGCACCGAATTCTCCAGCCCTCGGACCTACAAATTATCGAAACTCCATGGCTTTGACATTAGAGCAAAAATTGCAAAACAGGATAACTCCTGCTCACGAACCCGGATTTCAGAATGTTGCGGTTTCTATAAATAGCCCGTTACAATCTGAAGGATCTTATTATAACATTGGCTCGCCTGGAACTAATGATAATTCTGGGATATCTGTCAATACAAAGAAGTATCATAGCTTACCATCCATATCAGGGCTCTCTGTTCCTCATCGGGACCTATACATGTCCGAGAAGAATGCTCCATGGGACAGTTCCAATGGATATGGGCCGGCTGCTGGTCAGCCTATGTTTTCAAATGCCGGGTCAAGGACCAGAGTTCCATTGGTCTTTGATGAGCTTTCTCAACCAAAGGGCTATCAAGATGCTTTTCCAGTACAGTTGAGTTCAAGTCCAGGCAGTGGATCCCTTTGGTCTCGACAACCTTTTGAACAGTTTGGTGTAGCTGAGAAGAAACGAACTGCTGGTAGTGAAGTACCTGGAAGTGGGTTGAACTCAATGTCATGGGATACAGCTTCTGGCATGGATTTAGAGTCCAAGCTTCTTCAATCTTTCCGACATTGTATAGTAAAGCTCTTGAAATTAGACGGGTCCGACTGGTTATTTAGACAAAATGATGGAGCCGACGAGGATTTAATCGATCGTGTAGCTGCAAGGGAGAGGTTTCTTTACGATGCTGAAGCTAAACAGATGAACCAGGCTATTTGTACGGGCGAATCTCAATACTCATCTCCAGAAAAGAAGTACGGTTCAACACTGAAGAGCAACGAGGCAAGTCTCGCCAACATTTTAATTTCATCTGTTCCTCAGTGTGGCGAGGGCTGCATTTGGAAAGCCGATTTAATAATAAGCTTTGGCGTATGGTGCATTCATCGGATCCTTGATCTTTCGCTGATGGAAAGCCGACCCGAGCTGTGGGGAAAATACACTTACGTTCTTAATCATCTCCAGGTATATTGGTTGCTTTAATTCTCGGGGTATTATCATTACCGTATGATCGTTTCTATTTCTCCTTTATATTGATGGCATTTTCATTAACAGGGTGTCATAGATCCGGCATTTTCGAAACCCCGTTCCCCAATGTTATCCTGCTTCTGCCTTCAAATCCCGGCAGATTACCAGCAAAGGTCGAGTCCTCCAGTTTCAAACGGAATGTTGCCCCCAACCGCGAAACCTGGCCGGGGCAAGTGTACGAATGCAGCCACACTCTTGGATATAATCAAGGACGTGGAGATCGCTATTTCTTGCCGGAAAGGTCGATCGGGCACTGCTGCCGGCGACGTAGCTTTCCCGAGGGGAAAAGAGAACTTGGCTTCTGTTCTTAAACGCTACAAACGCAGATTGTCCAATCTAGTTGGCACACATGAAGGCCTCGGTTCACACAAGGTCCCGACATCAGCTCCTCTGTCGGCTTCTTATGGATCATAGCTTCCGTTCTAGTTCTACTCACCGAGATTCACAGTTGTCAAGCTGTTCGGTTTTCAGAGGCAATTCGAGCACCAAATCACGTCTCATGAGACTGCCAAAACCGACCCCTCTTCCCCTTTCTCATGTGTATTAAAAGTTAGACCTGATAATGTTATTTCCATGTATGTTTATATATATACATAGGAATGGGAGTTGTTAACTGGGTGTGTAATTGCAGAAGAACTAAAAGAAAATGGGTTGAAAGGAAAAAAAAAGTAGAAATTGGTCTAAATAGCATTGGTCCCTTTACTAAAATTTAGGATGCAATTTTCGTATATTAATTTGGCATAATTTAGGATTAAAAGTTAACTATTTCAGGTAAAATGTTTTTATAATTTTAAAAAGGGTAAATTATACTCAAGGTCATTAAATTATTAAAAAGTTTATGTTTTGATCACCCAATTTTAAGAAGTTACAAAATAATCATTGAACTATTTGAAAGTACTCATTTAAGTTATTATTTTTTAAAAAAAAAATTTGACTAGCGAATTCTAAGTAGTGATTTGACATCGATGCAATTTGACAATCAATATAGTAGATTAATATCTATTGACAGGTAGAACATATCTTAGAACTTAGTTTATCTGGGAGTTTGTGCTAAAGATCGAAGAATAAAATTATTTGAATTTTGGTTCACTGATTTGTAACGATCAAAGCTAATTTATGAAAAAAATACTGAATAATAGAAGGGGAAGCAGTGCATTCAATTAGTGCAAGTAGTGTGTAACATACCAAAAATTTCGCTTTCGGATTTTGCGTCGGATCAACATAAATTCGGTTAAAATTTTCAAACAACTTATTTCTGAAATTTTGGATGAAAGGATAAAATTTAAAATTTTAGAATGTTTAATGGATTTTGTACTTATTTGAATTTTTATTTTAAAATTTGAGATTAAATTGAATTTCGATTTAGTTTTAGTGATTAAATTGAATTTCCAATTTTTAAATCAGGGATTAATTTTGCAAGTAATTTTTTTAAATGTTAGTGTCGTATGTGTTGTGTTCTTCATCATCATTTATTAGAATTCATTAGGATGCAGATAATTTCTACAATTTTCTTTTAGTTTAGCCTTCGCGTGTATTTCGTAAAAGATAGATTTATTATTTGTATGTTTAATTTTTATATTTTAATGTGTATTAAATGAATAATTAATCGAGCGGGTCGCTTTAACGACCACTGTAGCACTCCAGATCCGACTGGACTTTTGGGTCGGGTTTGGGGTGTTACACGGTACCAACAGAGAAGCAATACAACGACAATTTTAATATTCCAGTGACTTAAATGAAAACTTTCAAATAGTTCAATGATCATTTTATAACTTTTTGAAGTTAAGTAACCAAAACATAAAATTACTATAGTTTAGTGACCTTGGATGTAATTTATCCTTTTAAAAAACACTCATTTCAATTTATCATGTTGACAAATATTTTATATTGAAAAGAGCGTTATCTACATCACATGAAAGTAGGGATCAAATTAAATTAAATTAAAATATAGCAATAAAATTCCAAATCTTAGCATAATAAAAGGATAAAAAAAATCATAAGTTGACCTTGTTCAAAAGTTAGTTTGGGTAAAATTATGTTAAGTGACTAAGACTTTTCTTTTATTTAGAAGGGAATACAACAACAATTTTAACAATTCGGTGATTTAAATGAAAACTTTTTAATAATTGAGTGGTAACTTTTTGAAGTTAAATGACTAAAACGTAAACTTACTAATAATTTAGGGATCTTGAATCTAAGTTACCCTTTTTGCTCTCTCTATAATTAATCCAAAACACATTTTTTTTTCTTTTTGTTTATTTGCATCATAAAAACCGTCAATCCTCATCACTACCCAATACTCACCGAGACCTGATCATGGGTCGGGCCACCCACTCAGGCCCGAAGGTTTGTCAAAAAAGTGGGAGGGTTTAGGTAAAAATATAAACTCAAAAATGGACTTGAACAAAAAATAAGACTCTTTTTCTAAATGGGTCAGACCTCGGGTAGGATTTTTCGACTCGAGCCCGGTCTAACCCAAATCAACTGTTTTGTTGTCATTTTGTTATTATATTACTATTTTGTTGTTATTGTTTGGATATTATGTAAATTTTATTTTATTGTCAATTTTGCTACTATTTTTAGAAGCATTTGCTTGCTAAGTTACAATTTGTTGGGAAATATTTATTGTAATGTTTTTAGTGTATCTGATGTATTATATTTTTTAAAAATTTATTTTTATATAAAAATAATCTAAAAAAATTAATATGAGTGGACTCGAGTTTAGCTTTTTTTAATTTGAGCTCGGCTTGGACAAAATTTTAGGCTCATTTTTCAGGCCAAGCCAGACCTGAGCCTAGAATATTAGCCGAAAATATTGTATGAATGAAATTACATATAAATTAATCTGAGGTAGAAAAACATCTCATAAGTATACAAGTTAGTGGCTAGCTGAGTTTTAGCTTGATTGACATCGTCATTGTTGTTAGTGTGGGAGGACATGGGTTCGAGTGCGCTGGAGAAGCTATGGGTAGTTTGAAGCATTGTATCAAAAAGAGCAGATATGATAAAGAACCTATAATGAGATTAATATTAAAAAAAATATCAAGTTAATGAGGGCCTGTTTTTTAATGAAAAATAATTCTAGCTTGCTGACATTTTATATTGGTTCGTATAGTTCTTATGTTGCAAATAAACTTTTAAAAAAAATGTTTTAGACTAATTATTGAAAGATTCCTAATTTTATTCAAAAGTTTAAAAAGACCACATCAAAAATACGTTAGTGGGTTAATCGAAATTTTAGCGGTAGTGACCAATTCGAACAATTGTCTCAATTAGAGTGACTAAATTGATCAAAAGAATTAGAGTGACTAAAATAACAACAACTTTATTTTAAAATGACCTGTGGTGTAATTTATCCGAATATTTTTGGTAGGTGTATATATGTACACACACGAAGGTTGGTGGGATATGCGGCCTGTATTTATCTAACTTCTTTTTTTTTTTTTTTTGCTTCACAATAATTGATTGATTAAATGTTTTGTAGGTCCCTTGCTTTACAATGTTTAGTTAATACTTGATTTTGATATGAAATAGTATACCAAATTCTATTTTGTTGACTAGACAACTAATCACATTTATTATTATTAAAATATTGTACGTTTTATTCAAATGACCTTTTTATTAATGGTCCTTATAATCATTCCGGTTTATGCTTGGCATCTAATTTAGCTGAGACGTTTGCACTTCGCGAAGTTCTTTATTAGTTAGAAGGCTATTGGTATCAATAACATCATTGTTGGTTCTGCTTGTCTTACTAAGGGTGACATAGATTTATCGAATTTTGGTTTCTTGATTATGGATTGTCAAGTTGGTTTCATAATTTGTCCTTTTGTTGGACACGTCGAGACGCTAATAAGACGATTCATAACCATGCTAAGGTAACCTCATCTTATGCGGATCATACTTAGTGGGATAGCCCTTCCTCGTTTCCTAATTCTAATTTATCTGATGATGCTTTGAATTCTAGTTCTGATGTTTGTAGACGACAATAGGACCGAGTGTTTGGAGTAAGCCTGTTGGTTTGGGTTTAGTCTTTGTGAAACGAGTTTTACCTCCATCTAAAATAACTTAAACTTCATTTTTTATTATTCTTTTAATTCGTATTTGAATTTGAATCGCTACACTTCTAATAAAATTTTAAAATTTCACAAACGAATTTATAATATTATTATATATTATTTTAAATTTTTTATATAATTAAAAATAAGTAACAATTTTATAATCGATTTATATAATTTTTTGGGTAATCTATCAAAATAGTCATTTTTGTTTACCTCAGATTGCATTTTAGTTACTTATGTTGGAAGTGTTGCAACATTTTAGTCACTGAGCCATTAACGGTGTAACGGTAAGCTGATGTGGCATGTTAAATCATCATTTCAAACAAAAATTTTAGGTTGAATTATACAATTGGTCTCCATATTTTTTCGTTTTGAGCAATTTAATTTTTTTTTCTTTTATGTTCTTTTAACGTAGTTTTTCTATGTTTTTGATTTGTTATACTTTTATTTTTTTGAACAATTTAATTTTTTTTCTTTATTTTCCTTTTTTTCTTCCCTTTTAGTTTTAATAAATAGAAAACATAGAAAAACTACATTAAAAGAGACGGAGAAGGGAGGAAAATAGAGGAAGAAGCAGAAGAGAATGAAAAAAAGAAAAAAGAAAGTTAAAATAAGATAAAAGAAAAAATTAAATGGCTCAAAATGAAAAAAAATATGGGGACCAATTGTACAATTCAACCTAAAATTTTTTGTTTGAAATGATGATTTAATGTGTCACATTAGCTTACCGTTAACGGCAATTAACGGCTCAGTAACTAAAACGTAACATTTCAAACATAAATGACTAAAATGTAACCTAAGATAAACAAGAGTGACTATTTTAGTAGTTTACCCTAATTCTTTTATTCCACTAATAAGGTATAAAACAATAATTATTTATATTGGAGACATAATGGAAATTTGGTGAGGTTTGAACAGTTTTTTCTTGTTGAGGATAAGTTCAAGAGAAAACAGCTTTGTTGAAAATAGTATACCAACAAGCCTTATTTTTACTTGTTCAAAAATATATATATATATATAAATTTTTACGAGAAATTTGACTTAAATGAACCAATTTTGAAATTATAGATATTGTTATTTATATATAAATAATTATTTAATTTCAAAGTTTAGAAGAAGAAAAAAAAACTTAATTAATCTTATATTAACAACGCATAAATAAGAGGATAATACGTTTCAGCGCACTCGAACCCACAATCTTTTACATTAACAATCATATTCATGTCAATTGAGTTAAAACTCATTCGATTTAATTTCAAATTTTTTAATTTCCTAAATTATCAGTAATTTATTAATCAATAATAGAATTGCAATTTCCACAACTTGACTTTTTAGTATATATATATACACACACACACGTATAAAAGATTTAATCTTTGACACTAATAGCACTGTTTCAACAACCCAATCCCACTGAAAAGTAGGTGTATATATATATTCAACAATAATAAATATCTTTTTATATATGTAAAATTAAAATTTTGATTCGATTAATTTACTTCTTAACTCGATTTAAATTTTTTTACTATAAAAGTTCTTTGTACAGCACAAAATAAGAAAAATGAATCGAATAAAAAAATTCAAAATGATGCAAATAAATAAATATATGAATCCGAGATTGTCTAACTTGAATTCTCGACCAATAATCATGAAACGACATAAACCCGAATTTTAAATTGTGTGGATATGAATGAAA
This sequence comes from Gossypium hirsutum, assembly GCF_007990345.1. Classification (NCBI taxonomy): domain Eukaryota; kingdom Viridiplantae; phylum Streptophyta; class Magnoliopsida; order Malvales; family Malvaceae; genus Gossypium; species Gossypium hirsutum. Next base: position 72,416,329 of record NC_053447.1, on the reverse strand, counting down.
TCGTCAAATTAAACAATATAGAGGGAAAATAAGTATAAAATTTAAATATCCAATTAAGTTTAAATTGTGTGGATATGAATGTGATTTTTTTTATTGGTATAATAACAAAATTAACTCTCAGATTTTACACATTCTATCAATTTGATTTTGGTTTAACAATTTAACTCGCAATATTCACACAAAATGTACAAATATCAAGGGCTAAATTTATCATTACACCAATTAAAATTATATACAATTGTCAGAAAAACTTTAACACCATGATTAATTGTCGAATAGTTGCTCACTTCCAAAAATTTTAAAAAATTGCTTTAAAATTTTTTAAATGGACCAATTTATTCAATATCAAAATTGAAAGGGACCAAAAATATTTTCACAAAAAAAAAATCTATCAGCTCTTCTATAAATTACTCAACTTTATCTTATCCCAAAAAAAAATCTCTCTTCTCTTAAAAATTAGATATTTTATTAAAAAATATTTTTATTTTTTATTTTAAAAGTTATTACTACTAATTCCAAAAGTATTAATCCAAATATTAGCTTCTCCCAAAAATAGTACAAAAGTCATTTTGCAGGCGGTGTTAGCTTTAACTAAACATAATCTTAGTTTATTAAATAGGGCTATTCTACCAAGCATACCCAAACTTTCATTCAGATTTTAAATCGGTCCCTTATCTTCAAAATATTCTAATTAACTCTTCGAAATATCAATATTGTCCTCCCATCATCCTATTTCTCAATGTAAGCATAAAATATCAATTTAGATCTAATAATGATCATATTTAATAATTAAAACACTTACATTAAATTGTAAATACGTGTATAATGACGGAGCCAAAGGGGGTCGACAATGGCCTTGGCCCCACAAAAAAGGATTATAGTTTATTATTATATCTGTTCTTTTTGATACAATATTTATAATTATCCATAGCCTCTCCTCAATCATTAAATAGGAGGATAATGCACTTCAGCATATTCGAACCCACGTTCTCCTAAACTGGCAACAATACCAATGCCAGTTGATACTTATTTTAGTATTTATATATACATATATATATTTATTTATGATACGGAAAGAAATCTAACGTGAAACAAAAATCTACCTAAAAAATCCAATTTATAGTTTGATAATAAATTTAGTCGGCGGAATTAGTAAACATATTTCTGGGATAAACATGGAAAAGTCATTAATGAATTTACATATTTGGCAAAAAAAAATTTAAAAATATCTTTTTCATTAAAAATATAAAAAATAATTAATGCAACGTTAACCTACTACTCAAAAAAACATGCATGGAAACGTTTCCTCCTCTATTCTCACCAACCACAAATCCATCGCTTTCACCCTTTTTTTTTTCTGTTCATTTAATATTTATTTACGTTTTTGCAAGTATTATTTTAATTTTTGAAACTTGTTCGAGGGTCGAGTTATCCGTTTTAAATTAATAGATATTTTTGTTCAAGTTATGATTTTGACATTTAAATACCGATGATGTTAATTACATTTTGTTTATGATTGTAAATTAAATCTTGAATCGGAATTAAATATCAACTAGGCTTGCTAATTGGACCGGTTTGGACTATTAAGATTAGGTAAATTCGAGTTTTGAAAATTTTGAGTTATTTTAAATTTAAGTCACTTTTGGTTTTATTTTTAGTCGGAATATTTCGGGTCTAGTCAATTTGGATTGAGTCAATTCGTCTTTTGAAAATTTTTCAAGTCAATATTGATTTAGATTCAGTTTTATCAGATTGTCTCGAGCTCAAGAGTTTTAGGTTTGATCAATCTAGATTGAGTTAATTCAAGTTTTAAAAATTTTAAGTCTTTTCAAATTCGAGTTAATTGCAATTTTGATTCATTTTTAGTCAGACCGTTTTGGGTTATGTCGTTTTTGGTCTAGTGAATCTGGATTGAGTTAACTCAAGTTTTAAAAACTTCTAATTTGACTCGGTTTCGATTTCGATTCATTTCTAGTTATACTATTCTGAATTCGGCTCATTTTGGATTCGAATTCCAAGACTGAATTTTTCAAATAAGGTTATTACGAATTTGAAAAACTTCAAGTTCCGGGTCATTGCATGTTACTTTTTGGATAAGTTCGAGCTTAATTCATTTCAAATTCAAGTCATATTTAAGTTAAAATGAGTTTAATTGTTAATTTTTTCCAATAATCAAATCTAGTGAAACCGAACTCAAATTTAATTTATCTGAAATAAAATGAATTGGAATTTTTAATTTAATTTAATTTAATTTAATTTAATTTAATTTGTTTTTCGTTCTCTACCATCTACATACAACCCCCTTATGCTTACCTACCCAACTCCACTAACCCTTTCCCCCTTTATCTCTTCTCTATTTAAACCATCTTTTTCTTTTCTTTTCTCTCCAAGAAGGAAACCAAAGGAAATTTTCAAAAAAAAAAAAAATCCTTTGATATTTCCTTCGATTTGATCTCATTTTCCCTCTCTCAAAATCCATAGATTCGTAAATCAAACATAAAAAAATCCTTTCATTTCGATCAATAATTCCTGTTATAAAATGGCGGCAATCACTCAAAACGGTTCTTTAGACAGTTTTTGCACCACCACAGCCAACGGTTCCACCGCCTTCGCAGCCGATCCATTGAACTGGGGCGTTGTGGCCGAATCGTTGAAAGGAAGCCATTTGGACGAAGTGAAACGGATGGTGATGGAGTATCGGAAGCCATTGGTGAAACTCGGCGGAGAGACATTAACGATTTCTCAAGTCGCGGCGATTGCAGCGCACGATTCTGGTGTCAAAGTTGAACTCTCCGACGATGCGAGGGCTGCCGTTAAAGCTAGTGCCGATTGGGTGCTTGATGGGATGAATAAAGGCACTGATAGCTATGGCGTTACTACTGGTTTTGGCTCTACTTCTCATCGGAGAACCAAAAAAGGCGCTGCGCTTCAAAAAGAGCTTATTAGGTAAGTTTTAAAAGAAAAATATAAATAAATTTACGTACTTAAAAACCAGCATTGCAACTCGCTTTCGTACTGAGTTGAATCGTACTATTTGACTCAGTTCTGAACCAGGTGGATTTGTTTTTTGTATAACATAATTTGGCGGTGAAGAGGTGAACAACGGTTAATACGGTCAGATTAATTTTTTTTAGTGCTTAAATTGAATTATAAAATTATAAAATTTTGAGGATTGAAATATAATTTTATCATAATTAATACAGTATTTAGAAAGGACCTAACATAAATTTTACCAAAATGCAATTTAACCTGCATAACAATTTTTCCATTTTTGGGGCGCCAAGCCCTTAAATATAATTTTAAATCCCAGTTGACCTAACAAAGTCGATTTAACATCTCAGTTCGGTCGGTTTAACTTTTTTTTTAAATATAATTATTTTATATTATATATATTTAATATAAATATTAAAATATACATAAAATTTTGGTTATATTAAATATTCTGAGTTAATCAAGTCGGTCTATTTAGTTACAGGCGTGGAAACTTGTAGGGATCTTCGCCTCTCAAAAATTTTGAAAATTTTTCATTATATCCTTTGAAATTTTTAAAAATTTCAATTAAGCCTCTCAAAAGTTTTAAGAATTTTACTTGAGTCTTCAAAAGTTTCAAAATTTTGAAAATTTTTCATCATGCCTTTTTTTTTGTTTTTTTTTTAAAGTTTTAATTATGCCTCTTAAAACTTTTAAAAATTCTAATTAAATCTCTAAAGTTTTAAAAATTTTAATTAGATCTTTTAAGATTTTTGAAAATTCCCATTCATCCATTAACAATTTTAAAAATTTCAATTAAATCTCCCCAAAAAATTTAAATTTTGAATTAGGTCCCTGAAATTTTTGGAAATTTTGAATCAACCCCAAAACTTAGCAGCATGTTTCACCAATGGGTTCAATTATAAATTTTAATAATCAATAACCGACCAACAAAAACATCTTAACTGAAACCTTAATTGAGATTTAATTGAAAAAAGAATAAATCGATTTAGTTGGGTGAGTTATAATCGAGTTATAAATAATTGAACCGAATTTTACCGATTAGTATCGGCTTGGTTCGGTTCTTTCGTTTCTTAATAAATTTAATTAATTGTTAAAATATTTAATTATTTATATTCGTTTTCAAGAATTTTCAGTTTTTCACTGTTTAGAAATAAAATCCTAGTTCTTATATTAATACAGAATAAAACATTAATTAGAATTTAATTTGAACAATTACGATTTTTAACTTATAAATAACAAATTAAATCAATGAAAAATCGAAGCAAAATATCTTAAATCTATTTGTTGTCTGCCTGTACAGGTTCTTGAATGCTGGGATTTTTGGCAATGGAACCGAGTCATGCAACACGCTTCCTCACTCAGCAACGCGGGCAGCCATGCTCGTTAGAATCAATACTCTGTTACAAGGATATTCTGGTATCCGATTTGAGATTTTAGAAGCCATTACTAAGCTTTTAAACCACAACATTACCCCATGTTTGCCCCTCCGCGGCACTATTACGGCCTCGGGTGATCTCGTTCCGCTTTCCTACATTGCTGGATTACTCACCGGCAGGCCGAATTCCAAGGCTGTTGGACCAGATGGAAAATCCCTCAATGCCGAGGAAGCCTTTCGTGTAGCTGGTATCGATTCCGGATTCTTCATGTTGCAGCCTAAAGAAGGGTTGGCTCTTGTCAATGGTACCGCGGTTGGTTCAGGTTTGGCTTCCATGGTTCTTTTTGAAGCTAATGTTCTTGTTGTTTTGTCCGAGATTTTGTCTGCGGTTTTTGCTGAAGTGATGAACGGTAAACCTGAGTTTACGGATCATTTGACACATAAATTGAAGCATCATCCGGGACAAATTGAGGCCGCTGCGATAATGGAACATATACTCGAAGGGAGTTCATATGTTAAAGCAGCTAAGAAATTACATGAAATGGATCCGTTGCAAAAACCGAAACAAGATCGGTACGCGTTACGGACTTCTCCGCAATGGCTTGGTCCTCAGGTTGAAGTGATCCGATTTGCAACCAAATCGATCGAAAGAGAGATTAACTCTGTCAACGACAACCCTTTGATCGATGTCTCGAGAAATAAGGCCTTACATGGTGGCAATTTCCAAGGTACCCCGATTGGTGTCTCGATGGATAACGTTCGCTTGGCTATTGCTGCTATAGGGAAACTTATGTTTGCTCAATTCTCGGAACTTGTTAACGATTTCTACAACAACGGTCTCCCATCTAACCTCTCCGGTGGTCCAAACCCAAGTCTTGATTATGGTTTCAAGGGAGCCGAAATTGCAATGGCTTCCTATTGTTCTGAGCTCCAATACTTGGCTAATCCAGTCACGAACCACGTTCAAAGTGCCGAGCAGCACAACCAAGATGTGAACTCATTGGGGTTAATCTCATCTCGGAAAACCGCCGAGGCCGTTGATATCTTAAAGCTTATGTCCTCCACATACTTGGTGGCGCTTTGCCAAGCTATCGATTTAAGACATTTAGAAGAAAACTTAAAGAACACGGTAAAGAACATCGTGAGCCAAGTCGCTAAGAAGACCCTCACGACCGGTCCCAACGGCGAGCTTCACCCTTCGCGGTTCTGCGAAAAGGACTTACTCAAAGCCGTGGACCACGAATATGTTTTCTCATACATTGACGACCCTTGCAGCGCTACGTATCCGTTGATGCAAAAGCTAAGACAAGTCCTCGTTGAGCACGCGTTGAGCAACGGCAACAACGAGAACAACGCTAGCACTTCGATCTTCCAAAAGATTGCAGCTTTCGAAGAAGAATTGAAGACCCTATTGCCGAAAGAGGTCGAGAACTCGAGGGTTTCCATCGAGAACGGAAACCCAGCAATCCCAAACAAGATCACGGAATGCCGGTCTTACCCGCTGTACAAATTCGTGAGGGAAGAGCTTGGGACTGGGTTGCTAACCGGGGAAAAAGTGAAGTCCCCTGGTGAGGAATTTGACAAGGTGTTCATTGCTATGTGCCAAGGGAAGGTAATTGATCCAATGCTTGAATGTCTTAAAGAATGGAACGGTGCCCCACTGCCAATTTGCTAGTTTTTTTCTTTTTCAATTTGGTCCTTGGAAATTTGTTTTGCAATCTGTTTCTTTGTTTGTAATTTGTTAAATAAGTTATAACTATATATATTGGGCTCAAAGTTGGATTTTAAATATAGTAATTGTTTTTCTAATTGCTACCGCTAAAAGGCCAAATTACAGTTTTGGTGCCTATATACTATGATCAGATATGAGATTTAGTCGGCATAATCATCTTTCTAATTGCTACTACTAAAAAGGTCAAATTGCAATTTTGGTGCCCGTGCTCTCAAATTTGAAATTTTGTAATCCATATCACTTCTCTCAATATAGTCAATGGCGTACCATGAACGTATCATTTTTGCCCTTGTATAGGTATTCACATGTGTGAGCAGATATGTCGTTTTGGGTTTATCGATGTTTTTCTTTTCACATATATTATCTTTTTTTTGTCAAGTTATTGTTTAATTTTTAATTTCTTAATAAATTATATATTTTATACAGGCAAATATATCTCAATTACGTAAATATATTTATCTCCAAATATATCTCAAAATTAAAGAAAAATAAAAGTTATATTTAAAATATCAAAATATTGTACCAATCGATATGAACCAAAATACATCAAAATAGTTGAAACACAGAGATAACTAAAACGAAATCTAAATTACTTGGTACGGATCGAAATGATGTGTACCATCCTCAATACAATACTAACTACTATGATCTCTTTAATTACTACCGACAAAAGGTTTTTTTTGGTGCCTATGCTCAAATTTGGGATCATAGTAATCGCTTTTCTAATTGCTGCCACTACAACGTCATATTACCATTTTGATGCCTATATTTTTCTGTAATTTTTTAAGATTTAGTCCTTGGAATCATTTCTCGAATTGCTATTGCTGAAAGATATAATATTGGTTTCGGTCCATATACTATACTCAAATGCAAGATTTAGTAATTATATTTTAATTTGACATGATTTGATTCATCATACTTAATAATCTAAATAATTAACGTTGTTAATTATTTCAGTCTAAATAGTTAACGTTCTTAATTATTCCAAACAATTGTTAGGCTGACAAAAGAACCTCGTTAATATAATGCCAATACTTTAAACACTCAATCATAAGCTTTGAAGTTTAGGGTTTAATTTTGAACGTGATGATAATTTGGGTGTAAATAAGATATTGGCTCTCACAAGCTACTTGAGTTCAACTAAAAAAAAATTCAAACTCGATTTGGTAATTATCGAGCCAAGCTTGATTGATCGATCCAAATTCGAGCTTAGTAATACTTGACTCGAATAGCTCACAAGCCTTATTGAGTTTTTCATATTTTTATATTATTAAATTACGTCATAACACTTAATATATGCTATTAACCCTATGTTTAATTATTGAGCTGAGATCGAGATTGAGTACTCGATTATATCTCGATTCGAGCTCAAACTTAAAAACAGATGTTCAATCGAGCTTGAGCCGAGCATCAAGCTCTGAATCTCGAGCTTGGCTCGATTAGACCCCTAGTGGTCGGGTTTGATCACTAGAACTGAAGTTTGAGTTCAAGATAGGTATCAAGTCAGGAGTGACATGTAAATTCATACAATCCCGACCCCTTGCCATCTCTAGTTAGTCAAGAATGATAGAAAACTATCATAATTGTAAACCTTGGTTTTTCACTTTACCAGATTAATTTCCTAATGATTTAAAGAGCATTAATATGTGCAGGTCAGTGTTAAAGGGACTATTACAAGCTAAACTTGAATTAACACAAAATGCTTTCTTCAAACTACGCTTACTTCCTACGTAAGTTTCGTGCACGGTAGTAAACCGGAGTGCCTTTAGTTGTCGGTTGTTCGGACGAAGGAACATAATCGACAGATGAAACCTTCGGGTATGGATGAATGGTTGCCAGTTCACGGATGCGACGTACCACGGGCTTTGGTAAGGGACGTACGGCATGCTTCGGATGATTCTCAACCTGCAATGAACATTTGGATTGAGCTGAAAAAGCAAATGAAAGTGAAAATGGAGAAAAACCCGAAAGCTAACCTCTCTCCGGTTGTTTTCCTGCACAGAACTGGATCGTAGTAGATTTCGCCACTTGTCCTGTAGGAAAACATATGTATTTAAAAAAGTATTCGAGTTTTTCAAAAAACAAGAGGAAATTGTAGCAGGAGGTACCCTGAGATCAACAGGTGTCCGATAAGTGGATGATGCAAACAGAAGCTTTTTTATATTGGTCCATCTTCCGACACCGTACTTGGCAATTCCATCAACAAGCTTAATCACCTCCACAAGGGTCCACATCTTTTGATGCTTCCTCCGATCACAAGCTGTTTTGGATCGTTTAGTTCTCTTACGCCCATCTTCCGATTCTGATGCGGAGAGCTCATAATCCGATTCAAGCTCCTGAATGGAAAATGAGAAACACGTAGTTAAAATTTTTTAAGATATCACACTTGTAACCAGTTAGGCAAAGGAACATCTCCTACCGATTTAAGCACAATTTTCTTCGGACGTCCTCTCCGAGGCTGGGATTCAGATGGGACTTGAGGAAACTCTTCTTGCGGTTGGATTTTATGGCTCTTACTCTCTTCCATAGTGGAATTTCTAGAAAATTCCTCAATGTACCTCCGAGTCGGTTTTCGTAGTCTCTTCTGTCTGAGAAGAGTGTCACCTTTTGTTACTTTAACAGAGCTTTTTACTTTCTGATTCGACAATATAAGACTTACTAAAGGTTTTTCATCATCATCGGACTCGTCAAGATCTTGCACGTGTTCTATATTTGATCGACCGACATCCATAACGGGACCCTGACACCCGTGTTTTCTCCTAAAGTTATGACGTAAATTGCAACCAACCCTCTTCCCAAGCCCACCATTCTCGCTGTTGGATTCTCGAACAGTTGCTATCAATGATTCTGATATGCCACTGACACTATTACTCCTTCCACTAAATCCAGGCGAATGACTTTCTGAACTTGAGTTGCACAAAGTTGATCCTTCACGAGGACCACAATCCAACTCGGATAACTTTTCAGGAAATTCAATATCTGCAATCCAAAGGAAAAAAAGTGAGCCTCAGGTGTTATAGCACACAACTGGTAGTAAACTATTATAATTACAGACAAGACTCACCCAAAAGAAAATCTTCACAAGCACCGGAGAGATCATGGGCTGCATCGATATCATCCACTTCATCAACCTCATCGAGCAATCCGTCGAGAACCTACAAAAGCAGTATCATATCAGATGCAAGCATGTGGCCTAATCCAAGTATACATACTGTAAATATGATATTTAACACAAAAGTTCTAAAAATACGAATGAGCAATACATACTTCGAGCTTCAAATCATCTCCTCCTCGACCACGGATAGAATCCAACCCACCTTATAACAAATCATAAAAAGGTATAAGCCGCATGAAAATATATATAGAGAAATTTCAAATGCAAATGTAATCGAAAGCGTTCGTGCATGTTCGATGAAAGAATCGTAAATTGAGTGGTTCAGTTTCTACTATGATCATGTTGTGTAATCATTGGTGCAACAAATAAGCTTCAAATCTTTCAAGATGGTCCCATGTCCCAGTTGGATACATAATTTTCATGTCTTAAAATGATTATGCTTCCCACATCCAAGCGCGGCTCATAGTTTTAAGGACTTTCGAAAAATTACAAACTAATAGGAAAATGATTGACCGTAAAGCAAGTTAGAGACTAACAGCTAAATACTCGTATATGATACTTGCACCAAGAAATAGCTATGTACTTGAAGAAAGAACCTATGAGTTTGTTTTTAAAGGGATAGACTGACCCATCATTCCACAGGCCAGTATCCATAGATAACAAGCACTTAAAAGATCACCGGCGAAATAATAAAGACAAACTGTTAAAGTACTACCGGAACTGATTTTCCAGCCATAATCGAAGGCACACGAGAAGTCCTCCATTTTCAAGTGCTTCTCTATATTCTCGTTCCCAAAACATAAGATTCCATCTACCGAAACATGTTCAATTTTAGGTTCTGCAAGTAAATGCTCAACCTCAGTCACTTCATCGTCCAGGCCAGGAACTACGGGTTGATCAACCTATATCCGGAAAACAAATGCAGAGGAATGAGTGTGGGGGAGCAATGTAGGATTTATAGAATTTATAAGCTCGTTTTATGTTTAAAGAGGATACCACAAGCAAAAGACTCAGAGGGGCAACTCGAGAGTGTAAAGGTAGGTATACATCAAGGATTAAAGGCAGGTATCAAAGAATATATCGATGACTAAAAAGATTAAAGAAAGCTTTTCTTACCCTTTGACATTTCACGTCATCGAGCTTCTTCATCGAATGTGATTTCCGGTCGGTTTCCATTTCATAACCTTAGCTTGTTCCAAACCTGCAATCATCTGTCCGAAATTTTCCCTGCAATCAAATGGAACAAAATGCATAAAAAATGATCACCTACTCGGAAAATGGCTGGCTTAATACACCCAAGGAAACAAACATCAGTACTTCCGTTAACTAAACTGGACAACAAATTCAAAATAAAGAAACAAACACCTTTCGGCATGACCATAAACATAGAAAAATGGCTAAAATCGAACTTCATTTTCCTCACCTTCATCCAAATTCGTAACATTTCAAGAAGGCTAACATAAAGCATCAACAAACCAACACTGCAACACAGATACTTGCCATCTTATAACTAATTAACTCAATTCAAAAATAAAAGAATCAAAAGTTGCTCTTCGTGTTCTCCATTTTACTTCACACGCAAGCTACACGACACGGCCTGTTACACTTTCATCAAATCAACATAATAGCAATTTACAGTACTTCATGCACAATTTGTGACGATGAAATACGCAAAATATGTCTAAATTAGTTAGGATTCGATATGATTATATACAGGGGCAAAACCGGATCCCTAATATGGGAAATTGTTGCTTTAGACCTCCAATCATAAAACCTTAAGTTAATATATAGTAAAATTATAGTTTGCCTCCCCCCCCCCCTCAAACAATAGAATTTTGATCCAATCCTTTTCAAAACCATAAAGAAATAAGTCAATACAAGGGTGAAATTGCATTTTAGCTCTCCTAAAAAATATATAACTTAATTTTGGATCCCCTAAAATATTTTCCAGCTCCACCCCCAATTATATATTTAAAAAGTATAAAAACATGAAATCCAAGTTTACAAATATCTACCAGAATTTCAAATTCAGTACTAAATTAGCATCCAATAAATTGGTGGATTCAAGAAATAATCATAGACATTTATAAGTGTTTTATCACACAACTTGCACTATTTTTGAAATCCGAGTTCGAAAAATTTGTTCTTAATTTTTGAAGAGCTCACACATGCAATAATTAAAAGGTCTTTCATTTTAATGCAAAAAAGAATTGAAAAATTAAAATTAAGTCCACGAAGTTCAACTAGGATCTAACATTAAAAGAAGAGTTACTGTTTTATTCACATTAGAAGTAAAATTTCGTAAAAAAAAAGCATTAATTTTGCAATTTTATACTCTTTTAGAGAAATAAATAAAAATATATGTATTTCCATAAAATTTTCCTCATTTTCCTAGTTTCCTTTTTCCCAGTTATTTTCTGAGTAACCAAACAGACACTGAAAAGCACAGATCCATCAACTCATAAAAACTAAACATAAAGAAACAAGCGTTACATCATTCATTCGTAAATTAAACGCTAAACACTTACCACTCTCCGATCTACTCAATTTCCAGCTCAATTTTTTTTAAAAAATCTAACAAAATTCATACAATCATATATATATAATCTAAATTGTAAAAAAAAGTAAGTAAATAAGGATCTTACCTTTGAGAAAGATAGTGAGAGTGCTAAGCAAAAAAAAGAAAAAGGAATCGAATGTTCGAACGATAAAAGCTGAAACCGCCAAAAAGCGACGCGAGATGAAGAGCAACAGAGAGAAAATGGAGGCTTTTATTATATATAAGACGGAATCGAAACGTATTTTATAATTACGATAAATTTTTATTTACAAATTAAGGATTGTTTTATTTTGTTCGTTAAAAAGTGGTAATAATATATGGCTGTCATGTCCGGGTCACCTTTCCTGTCACCTTATATAAATTAAGTTTATATTTTCTTCATTTAATTTTAAAAAATTATAAAATAATTGAGTTGATAAAGTTTTCTTTTTAAGTCTAATTAGCAAGTTTCAAGTAATGATTTGATTATTGATGCAGTGGATTAGTATCCATTAAATTCAAGTTGATCTGACAATAAGTGTCGGAGATCAAAAAAGGAAGTTGTTTAGATTTTTGTTCACAGATTCGTGATATTCAAAGTTGTTTTCATGAGAAAAAACTAAACGGTAGAAGAGAAGAGAAAAAAAGCTTTCGATTGGTACAAGCGGTGTGAACAAAAAAGGCTATGCAACAACAAATTTAACAGACCGGTGATTTACATGAAAACTTTTTGAATAGTTTATTGACTTTTTTGTAACTATAAGTTGAGTGACTAGTACGTAAATTTACTAATAATTTAGTTGCATTGGATGTAATTTACCCAATAATATAAAAGCAACATTTAGTTTCTAAGATTAGTAATTTTTTCACTTTGGTCCTTGAATCTTTTTTCCACTTTGATCTCGTGACTTCTCATATTTTCCTTATTGGTCTCTAAACTTAAATTCCAAAAATTAAATCTTTTTATTCGAAGAAAATACAAAATAGGTCTAACCATGATTTTAGTATCACTATTTTGCTAAATTTGAAATTTAATCCCTTAAAATTGGCATAATTTAATCTATCTTTTTATGGTGGGCCTAGGGACTTTGGCCCCTCAAAATTTTCAGAAATTTTTATTTTTTCCTTAAAATTTTTAAAAATTTTTAATTAGGCTTCCTCAGATTTTTGAGAATTGCCATTACACCTTTTAATTTTTTTTTTGAAAATTTTAATTAAACTCTTAAAATTTTTGAAAATTCTCATTAATCTCACAAAAATTTTAATTAGACCCTAATTATTTTTCTTTTAAATCTCATTAAACTGCAAATCCAAATTGATAATACAGATAATTATTTGTTAATAAAGTGTCAGTATATTTATTTTCTTATGTAATATCACAATTAAGATTTTGTGAAATTTAGATAATTATATTCGATCAAAAATAAATTACACTTGAATGTTAAATTTTTTTAAAACCCACAATATTATCAATTTAAAAAAAAATCAAATTAAAGATGAGGATTAAATCTTTTATTACAATTTTTTTAAAGATGTTTTATTTTGTTCGTTAAAACGTAGCCATATAACGTGGCTGTCAATGTCCGGGCCAGCTTGTCTGTGACACAAGATAAACAAAAAAAAAAGGTTTAATTCTGATTTTAGCATCTCTTATATGCTAAAATTTGTAATTTAATCCCTTTTAATTTGGCATAATTTGATTTCTTTACTTTTTTTTTTTAGTGTTATTAATATATCCAAATTAATAATACGTATAGTTGCCATTGTTAAAGTGATTATGTGAATTTTTTTATTTGGTTAAACAATTAAAATTACATGGAAATATAATTAATCATGTTTAATCAAAAAATGAATTAAGTGTCAACAATATGGTTAATTTTTTTTAATTATGTCATTAGTAAGTTATTCGAATTTAACTAAAAAAATTCAAACCCAAGCTATCAATTAATCCGAAATCGAGCTCTATAATACTTGATTCAAATTTATTGCAAGACTGATCTAGTTTTTTGTTTGAATATATTTTTACCTTTATTGTATAGAAAAAAAAAAGCTTAAGTACAAACAAATTTGAGCTTGAATATGAACAAACTTAATTGAGTTTGAGTATAAAAGTTGATAAATGGGCTTATTTGAGCTCGAGCTAAAGCAGCTCGATTAAGTATCAAGCCAAGTTTGAGCTTAAAAATTAATGTCCGATTAAATTCAAGTTGAGCATTGAGCCTTGAATTTTGAGTCAAGCTCAATCTTGCCATTATTTATGTTCGGCTCAACTTAATTACACCCCTACTTCCATGTATATAAACTATATATTTTTGTTTGTAAGGTATAGTTGAATTTGGCATTGTTTGATCAATTACGCTAAGTGTAATCGTCTGGTTATTCCATCACTCATGCCAGTTTTTATTAGTAGAAATTGATAAAAAAAATTTAATAGAAATGATCAACTTGCTCTTTGATTTAACATATAATGACTAATTTGCCTATTTTCTTAGTAAAATAGGCAATATGCAATATAACTCCTAATACAACATAGGGGTGTAAACAAGTCGAGCCGAGCCAAACCCAAATATTGTCAAGCTCGAGCTTAGCAAGAGATATAATCGAGCTAGTTGAGCTCGAGCTCGCTTACTAATTTTTGTACTCAAGCTCAAACTCGAGCTCGACTCAATAATTAAACTTATAGTTAATAATATATATTAAGGGCAATAACGTAATTTAAAATTATAAAAATATGAAAAGCTTGATAAGGCTCACGAGTTGTTCGTAGAGGCGAAATTAAAGGGACTGGCAAGGGCCCTGGTCCCCCCAAAATAGAAAAATTTCTATTTAGACCCTTCAAAATTTTTAAAATTTTAATTTAGTAAAGGTAAAATTGCAAATTGCACACTGCCCCCTAAAGTATAAAATTTTGGTTTAATCCTTTGAAAATTATAAAGATATAGAGTATTAAAATGGTGAAATTACAATTTTGTCATTGTAAAAATTACAATTTAATTTCAGTCCTCCTAAAAAAAATTAGTTTCGCCATTGGCTATTCGAACCAAATATTACTAAGCTCGAATTTGACTTGACCGATAGCTCGAACTGCTTGTGCTCGAGCCCGACTCGATAATTACAAATTCGAATTTAAATTTTTCTTGAGTCAAACTTAAGTAACTTAAAAACACCAATATCTCATTTATACTCCTAAATTACAACCTACCGGCAGCTCCACGATAGTTTTACCGGTCAATTTCACGTTTTAACTAGCTACATGATTATATTTAAATTATTATATATTCATAATTTATATTATACAAAAATTTAATGGGATGTGACAGTAACAGTTACTCATCATTATAATTGACCACCGACATTAACAATTATTAGCAAAATATCAGTTTCATGATTTTTTTTGGAATATATATATATTTTTTAAAATCGTAAAAGAAAATTTTTATTTACAATTTTGTATCAGATTTATAAAATTATAATCTTTTACTAAAATAATTGATAACCAGGGGCAGACAGTTTTGAAAATTTTTATTTATTCCTTAATTTTTTTTGAAATTTTTAATTAAACCTCCAAATTTTTAAAAATTCTCATTATCTCTTTTAATTCTTTTTGAAAATTTTAATTAGCTCTCCCCCTAATTTAGTCCCAAGCTCTGCCATTGGTGATAACTTGACACAATTTCAAAATGCCACATTATTTCGGAGACCTTGATTAGGAAAAGTTGTTATGTTCAAGTGCTAATGTGAACTAAAAAAAAAGTTCAAGGACCGAGTTGAGAAAAGGTACCAAGTTCAAAGACTAAATAAAATAAAACCAACTCCTAAAGATTTTTTTAAGTAAATAGGGGCATGGTAGTCTTTTTAATTGTATTATTAAATTGGATTTTTATGTTTTTTATATCTATTTTGGTATAATAGCTATATAAATTTAAATTCTATAAAGATACGCTGATTGAGTAACTCAATTGATATCAATATTGTTGTCAGTGCAAGAAGATGTGGGGTCGAGTACGCTGAAGCATGTTATCCTCTTATTTAGGGGTTAAGAAGGAGTTATGAGTAATTCTCTAAGACTATGAATCGTGATATTACATTCATATGAAATAAATTAATTAATTTATTTATGAATTATTAATATGTTAAGAATAAACTCAAAGCCCAAAGATTAAGACAACTCAAATAGGCCCAATATATACGATACCTTCATCATGGGTGTTGAGCTGTGATTCGGTTTTAAAAAGAATTTGAATTTAAGCTCGTTATTGTTTGATCTATTTAAAGAGTCCATTTCACTATTAAAAATAATATAAAAAAACTAAAACCTTTTTTATATACTTTTATAATTAAGTTTAATTTTAACATATTTTTTATTATTTAAATTGATTTCAAGTCAAGTCGAGACATAAAATTTTATCCAAATCCGACTTATGAATAGATCTAATCATAGCCCTACACGCGGTGTTGATGCAACAAATCATAATAATCAGTTGCAACTCAATTTGATTTGGTTGACACTTTTTAGCTATTTTTGTGCAAATAGGTAAGAGTTCTTGTAAAACATATTATTGAGGAAGACTAGTTATCAAGTAAGGAAACTTAAAAGATGCTAAGTATGTTTACCTTTTAATAAATAAGAAGACATGCCATTAAGAGAAATTGAGTTAATTGCACTAAGCATCCTTAAATTATGACCCTTAATTTAAATTGATCCCCTAAATTTTAAAATATTTTAATTATATATTTAAACTATTGGTGTTATATTAATTAGGTTATTTCATTATTGAAACTGTTAATTCAACCATTAATTGACACACAAAATTTTATGTTTAATAATTTAAAATGAAAATTTTAAAGAAACGTGAAAATATTATTACATATATTTTAAAAGTAAAAAGTAAAAAATAAAGAAAAACTGAAAAATAGAGAGAGTGAAAGATAGTTTCTGTAAAAGCTTTGAAAACATCAAAATCGAGATTTTTACATCTATTTTTACAATATTCATTTTTCTTTAAATTTTGACACGTATGGTCTAAAGTCTCATTTAACGGTTAAATTAACAATTTTAGTAATGAACCACTAGTTTGAAGATGTAATTATAATGTTTTAAAGTTTGAAGGCCAATTTAGAATGAGGGTCACATCTTGGGGATGTTTGGTGCAATTAACTCAACGAAGTTATAGAATATGACTACTTTATTTTATTGCATAGTACTAGGTTTAATCAGGACAAAATTGTAGAAATTCATTTTGATCACACTAGCTTAAAGAATTAAAGATCAGTTAAAGTACTTGGGAGGTCCTTGTAATATAAGGACTAGATCAAATTAGTCCCTTTATTATAAAATGGATCAATTTAACCCCTATACTATTAAAAAAATCATATAAGTCCAAATTTTAACAGAGTTATATTTATTGTATAAAAATATCTTGAAAAACATTTTCTTTGATCTGACAACCATAATTATTTTTGAATAATCTCATTATAGGTTCTAATCATATATTTTTTTGACACAATGCCTAGAACTACTCATAGGTAGTAGCCCCTCCCCATAAATAGAAGGATAATGTCATTCAGTGTATTTGAACTCACGTCCTCCTGTATTGGCAACAATATCCATACCAATCGAGCTAAGATTTAATCATCATCTGACAATCATAATTAAGATTGATATTTGAATTTTATATATAGTATCGAACAAGTTCATAGGTCTGACCGAATAAAAATATTTTTGAAAAAAAAAATCAACCAATAAACTAGACCTATAGATAGGTTTAATCATGATTAAAGATTTAATTTCAAAATAAAAAATTAATTATAAATGTGGTAAAACAATTTTATTTATAATTTAATCAAGAGGAATCTTGAAAATAAAGAGAATTGATTGAAATGAAAAGAAATTTCATAACCTATATGATCATAAATTATTAGACCATTGATTGAATCAAGTGGTAAAAGTAAAAAGTAAAAGAAAAAAAAAAGTATTGTGTCAATGATTGATCCAACAAAGGGGAGATTTTATTCCTTTCTTTTTTCACCATTTGATGCTTGGAATTTTTTTACTGTGCCCATGAATGTAATCAAAAGTACCACTCTTTTAAGATTTGTTTTTTTTTTAAATTGAACTTGTTTTTTTTTTATATTTCTTCTCGATAAAATACCTAGAACTATTCATAGTCCATTCTCAACCCATAAAAAAGAGGATAATACACTTCAATACACTCGAACCTACGCCCTTTTTCATTGGCAACAATGCCCATACCAATTAAGCTAAGACTCAAGACATGTTGAGTTAGTATTTAGTACACTATAAATAAAAATATTCAAAATAAAAACAATGGAAAAAGAACATAAGATCTTTATAATAGAAAAGTAAAAAATAAAAATAAAAGATAAAATTACTATATATACAAAGGGTGAAAATAGAGGTGGATAAAAAGGGTTGATGTACACGTGTATGCAAGTGGTAATCGTGTATTTTTATTGGTTGTATTAAAAGTATAGAAAGACAACTGCGTTCATAATAATATGATTGATTTATACATATAAGGGTATTTTCATAATTTTTTTATCGAGTTGGTAATCAGCTGATTCGTGACACTAACTCAGTTAAAGACTTAAATAAAAGTACAGATGAAAAATGGTCAAATTACTAATATAGGCTTAGAAAAAAATATATTGTTTATTTTGTAGTTTGGTTTCTATGTACTTTCCTATTTGAGTTAGTGTCCCCATGTCAAGTGGCAGCGAATTCAGTCAAAAATTTTATAATAGTATAGAAGATGCAATTATATATGCCGGTTCTAGCATGAAATCGAAAACTTAATTCATTCAACTTGAATCTAAATTAAATCAAACCCGATTTGACTATAAAAAAACCAAAAACCTAAAATTGTCCAACCCAAACTCAAAAAAGAATCGAACCCAAAACGATTTATACTCAGAAACAAAGTAAGTAAAACCTAAAACGGTCCAAATCCAACGACGGGCTGGAATGGAGGGCCAGGGGGCCATGCTCCCTCCCCCCTCCCCAACCACCACCAATTTCTGGAAATTTTTGTTTTTTCCCTTGAAGTTTATTGAAAATTTTCATTATACCTTTTAATTTTTTGAAATTCTCATTAATCTCACGAAATCTTTTAAAAAATCAATTAGACCCTTATTTCTTTTAATATTAAATTTTAAATGTTTTAAAAATTTTAATTAATCCTCTCAAAACTTAATTTCAAGATCCGTGGCGGTACCAAATCTATAAAAATTAACCTAAACTTTGAATTAACTTAATCCAAAATCAATTAGATCTAAATGCAATGATGATGGAAACAGTCAAAAGTGGTGACATGATTTGAAGATAGTGACCCATGAATTTAAGTTTTAACCTAAGACCCCCCAAAGGAAAGACTAAAAATTGAAGCTGGCTTAGCACATGGGCAAGGTCCCATTGAAACTGGATATTTGACCATTGGCTTTTTGCTTCTTTTCATGTAACAAAATACTCACCTAATATTCGGGATAGCAATAGGGCGGCATGTTTATAATCTTATTTTATAGATTTCGCTTATCCTTGAATATAATGGCTACTTCATCGTTTTATCAATGATTTTTACTATAGTGTTGTAAAAAGCATATTATATGTGATATTTATATAATATTATTTTCGCTAACTAAATTTAGTGTCACGAGTCAAATAGAATATTTTTAAAATTTAATAAATTTATTAAAAATGTATTAAAAAGAAAGAAAGTGTGTAACTAATACTGTGAATAATGATATAAGCTTAAACATTGACCCGATTACCTTGAATATAATCTTGGTTTGAATACTATAAAAATTGAACTGCCTAAATCTATCAAACCAAAGCTCGAAAATGATCCGTCGATCTTGAAACCGGATTAAGGTTGTTGAAACTAGATCAAAAACCGGAATAAGGGAAAGAACGATTGACCCACAAGCCGATACGGTCTGGGATTAAAAAATCCTGTTGAGCTAGTAGCTGAATCAAATTTTATAATTTATTAATATATCTTTTTTATTTGTATGATTTTTTAATAATTTATTTTATTAAAATCGAACTAATTAGTCAAATTGAAAATCGACGGCCTGACTAGTTCAACCACCGGTCCAGTTCCGAAAAAAAAAAGAAGTATTTACTGTAAAAGAAAAGCCTAGAGTGGGTTATCTGTATAATAATTGCCTTATTGGTAAAGTTCAATTTAAACCGAAGTTAAGGTACATCTCGATGTAACCGTCTTCGAGGTTGGTAAGCTTAGGAAGTAAAAAACATTAACGAGATTAAATTTGGCTCGACGATTGTCCTCGATGGCGTTATGACAATGCTCTCTATGGCACGGGGTGCTCAAGTGTGAGGATATAACAAACTCGAAAACAAAAATGAGTCTACTTAAATAACTCGATTGACTCAAAATGTTCCAACCTAATACACACCAATACCGATACGTATCAGCACCAACACTACCTTGCTATTAAGTCACTCTCCAATTTTTCTATATAAATAATAAACGCTTAAAACCCTTATCGATTCACCCCTTTACCCTTTTTCAAATTTACTGCTTTTGTTTTATCAGTAGGGGAAGCAAAAAAAAGGAAAAGGCACCGAAGCAATGGCCGGCAGCAGAGAAACAGCGACGAGACATAATATTAGCGAAGACGACGGCGGCGGCGACAAGCACACGTGTGAGCCTTGTAGATCCGTCGGTGCAAAGTGCGGCCATTTGGTTAAGAAACAGCGAACCAAATTCTACATCCTCCGCCGTTGTATAGCAATGCTTCTCTGTTCGCGGGAAAACGGCGGCGAATCTTGAATTTTTTTTTTAATTTGGAAATGCAATTTTAAATTTTTGATGTGCAATTAAATGAAGTATTTTTCATTACTGAATTTAATGGTAAGAGGAGGGGAAAAAATAATTATATAGTCTTTTTTGTATGAATTTTTCTTTTTTTTTTTTAAATCTCGAGGTAAAAAAAAGGTTGTTATCAAAATGTAAAATTTCACTTTTGGCCCTTTAAGTTTTACATAATTATAATTTAATAAATAATAAAATTATACTTTAACCTCCAAAAATGATAATATCTTAATTTAAATTTTTAAAAATTTTAAAAATATAAACTATTAAATTTGTAAAATTACATTTTAACTCTTATAAAAATATAAAATTTAATTCTAGGTTCGAATTTTTCTTTTAGCTACTCACTCCCCTTGGTTGAGTTTTGTATAACATTTTGCTTGATATTCGAACCTTGTTTTGGTACTATTTAATGACAATATCATAATAAATAATCTCATTATCACAATTATTTTTAATTTAATCGAAATTAATATTTTAAAAAAAATTAATTGAACTGGACAAATATACTAAAAAACCCCTTAAATTATTATATATTGTTTAAACAAACTTTTATATTATTTTTGTAGTTAAATAGATCTATAATATATATTTTTATCCATGGAAGTCCTTGATCTGTTTTTTTTTTTATACAATACTTAGAATTATTCATAATCCATTCTTAACCTTTAAATAGGAGGATAATGCGTTTCAGTACATTCGAACCCACATCTTCCTACAGTGAAAATAATACCAATGCCAATCGAGTTAAGACTTAATCGGTAAAAAAGAACTATTTTTATTTTTTTTACTCATGGAAGCCCTTGATTTTATTATTAAAGTAAAATATTTCGAATAAAATAATATTTTTTAACATTAATTTCAGTATAAATTATTATTATATTTGCTCTTTTTGCTAAGATGCGTGGAATTACCCATAGCCCCTTCCTAATTCTTAAATAAGAGGATAATGCGTTTCAACGCACTCATACTTATGTCCTCTTGCACTGGTAACAATATCGACGGAAATCGAGTTAAGACTTAATCGACAATAATATTTTTTAAAAAGAAAAAAAGAAAAAAAATAAATATTTTTTACTTATTATTTTTTAAAATTTTATGATGGTGTTGAAGTGTATAAATCAAGTGGAATCATGTTACTTTTGGACACTCAAACACTCATTTAAAGTTAATTAATATTTTTTCAATTATTGTTATGTCATTTCTCAATATGTTTTATATTTTGTAAGCTTCGAAATGATCACATCACATGTCAAATGGCTGTTGTTGTCACAATAAATTAAGGGTTATTTACACCCGAAGTCACTGACTATTAGTAAATTTACGTTTTTGTCACTCAACTTCAAAAAATTATAAAATGGTCATTAAATTATTCGAAAGCTTTCATTCAAGAACTCAAAGTTTTTATCTAATTGGGTGGTCCCAATAAATTTATGGGTGAATTACAGGTAAAGTTACAAACTATTAGCTAGTTTATATTCTTGTCACTCAACTTCAAAATGTAACAATATGATCGCTGAACTATTTAAAAGTTTTCATCTAAGTTGTTGAACTATTCGAAAGTTTTATTTAAGTCATTGAGCTCTTAAGGTTTATTTTTTAAAAAAACCTCGGCTAGCCAGCTTTAATCGATGATTTGACGTCCGATACAGTGGATAAGTACTCATCGACGAGTAGAAGAATATGTATTAGGTCCAACTCGATCTAGCGGTCAGTGTTGGAGATCAAAGAAGAAAATTGTTTGAATTTTAGTTCGTAGATTTATGACATTCAAAATTGTTTAATGAAAAAAAAACTAAATTGTAGAAGAGAATGGGAGGGAAAGCTTTCGATCAGTACGGATGATGCGCACCGAGAAAACCTTAAAACATCAAATTTAACAACTTAATGACTTAAATTAAAACTTTTAAATAATTTAGTAACCACTATAATTTTTTAAAGTTAAGTGACTAAAATGTAAATTTATTAATAATTTAATTAAAACGCAATATAAAGACTAGATATTGAAAAATCTAAAAAAGAAAAGAAAAGGGAATACAATGATTTGACATTAATTAGCCAAGCTTAAGTCTATAAATCAATAATTACAATTTGAGAAAGGAAAAATAGACGTTAAAGTCATTTCAGACCCTTTTATGGATAAGGTAGTTGCTGCATCAATTATTTGGTTACACGCGGTGGTGGAGTTCGAAAATTTCTTTTTTTTATGGCTCAAAATTAAATTGTATATTTTTACGATAATAAAATATAATTTTATCATTTTTACAATCTGTATATTTATAATTTTTGAAGTATTAAGTTAAATTTTTATTAATTTTAGAGGCTATTACCATTATTAATTTAAAATTTTTATAAATTATAAATAATCCAAATTAAAATTTTATTATTTTAAAACCTAACAAATTTATACACAGCTATCAATTTTAGATAAGAAACGCCAAATTATATCGAGATAAAAAGATTTAATCTTTAATTTCGTAAATTATAATTATTCTTTTATGAAAATTTAAATGTTTTATATAATAAAAACAATAAAAGAATAATTTTAAAGAATGGAATAAAAATAGAAGCGAACGAATAAATTTGATATATATATATTAAAATCAAATAACAATTATTTCCCTTTCAAATTTATAATTTTGATCAAACCCTAAATTTTGAACCCTAGAAATAAATATTTAATAATTTGTAAAAAATAATTTCCATGACATACCAATCCTAAAACAATATAAGAAATTATAGAAAAAAAATATGTTAATGCAACAATTTTAACGTGTTTACGATTTTAAATTGATTTTAAAAAAGACAAATGTAAAATTCTCAGTTCCCAAAACAACAAACACTGCTATTTTGGACTCCAATGGCTAAGCCACGAGCAAAAGCTCCCTTTAGTTCAATAATTGTTACCATAAAGGATTAAATTAAAACAATTTTAAAAAAGAAACCCTCAAATGAAAGCAATTTTAACTGTAAAGATCATCTTCATCAGCTCCACCAGCTGTAGTTGCAAAAGGATCAGATGTTGCAGCCCTGGAACCGGTTTCTGCAAACTTGAATTCGCTTCCGAACCCCCTAGATTGCTGCAACGTTTGCGCGAATGCTTGGTACTTTCGGATATCAGCATCACTCACACTCCTCCGAGCAAACTTCATCGATTCCTCGAAATGCGCCGGCTTGATCTCTGCCACTTCGTCATCCACATCTTCCTCCATAGCTTCGGGGTTCTCCCTTCTTCTCCGTTCTCTCTCAATGTCCTGTAAAACAAACGTAAAGTTAGAGTCTCGCCGAAGATTTTAGAACCGAGTCGATAGTTAAACCAGTCTAGCCACCAATTTGACTGGTCATTCATCCGGTTTGATTAAATAAATCATTAAAACTTTAAATAAAAAAGAAAAATTCCAATTCAACCGCCCGGTTCAATGTCCCCCTCTGGACCGGCACCCCAACCAGTTCACGATCCAATCAGTCTGGTTCGGTTCAAACAACCTTGGATCTAGCTCATCATTGACTAATGCAGAGGGAACATGAAACGTCGTTTTACCTTCTCAATGTCTTCTCTGATGGCATATTTGCTTGCATGTTGGCAAATTTCGGTAATATCAGCACCGCTAAAGCCTTGAGTATATTTGGCAAGAGCACGGAGGTCGACTTCTTTTGCAAGTGGTGACTTCCTCAAGCAAGCCTTAAAGATTTGATGACGAGAGTCCTCGTCGGGGAGGGGAATATAGATTAACTGATCGAGACGACCTGGCCGCAAAAGTGCGGGATCTATAATGTCTGGTCGGTTGGTGGCTCCGATGATGAAAACAGTTTTCTTGGCAGACATGCCATCCATCTCGGTAAGAAGTTGGTTCAGAACCCTATCGGCAACACCACCTGCATCTCCGACACTGCTTCCTCTCTGCAATATATAGCAGGAATCAGTCACATAAAAAACCTGAACCATGTACACAAAGTCAAACTGACATGCCTTGTTGCTAAAAGTTAATCCGACATACCTGAGTAGCAATTGAGTCAAGTTCATCAAAGAAAAGGACACAAGGAGCAGACTGGCGAGCCTT